>NC_057812.1:546685360-546828487 GCF_018294505.1 Triticum aestivum | reverse complement strand
TGAAGAATAAGTCGATTGCAGTAAAGGCGCCTTGCTTTGAACCTGCAAAAGACATTTCGAGCCAAAGGCAATCATATTCAAGCACCAAATTCAAGTTTGAATCGATATCTAAAGGAACCGAGAGTGCTCAGGCGTTAAGCCTGTTAAAGTTTATCGGTTACAATTCCACTCGGCATACCGAGGCAAATTTAAAAGCGTCGAGCCAGAAGAAGTTTTTTACCCCTCCTGTGGAGGGCTGGAAGGAGCAACGAATTCATCAAGGTCAATTCCGTCGGCGATCCGAGTGGCAGCTGCAAGGAAAGTTTCCATAAAGGACCTGAAGTCGTGCTTCTTGGTATTGGCCACCCGAAGGGCCGCCAGCTTCTCTTCTCGTGCATCCTTACAGTGGACTCGGGCAAGACACAGAGCAACATCTGCACCACACCGAGCCGAGGACTTCTTCCATTCCTGCACTCGACCAGGGATCGTGTTCAACCGAGCCATCAGCGATTCAAGGTCATTCTTAAGTGTCTCCTCAGGCCAAAGCGTCGAGTCGATGCGAGATGTGGCGGCCTTCAGCCTTGCGAGATAGTCCACGACAGCTGCAACACGGGACTCCAGTCGGAGAACATCCATGGCAACTTCATCGTTCACCGGAGAATTGACGGGGTCGAGGTTTGGCTCCAGCCGGCTAGTTTCTTCTTCAAAGTTTTGACAAAATTCTGCAAGGGTGATCACTAAGTCAAGGAGATGGTCGAATGGAAAAATCACAATTGGAAATGTCTGCCAAGCATAGAGGTTTACCTTCAAGCATAAGAAACAGCTTCTTGGCAAGTCCACTCAGGAAGGCCTCCAGATCAGTTTTCTTCCCAGTCAATTTGGCGACTTGGTCGGTCAGGGCAGCTTTATCAGTTTTCAGTCGACTGACCTCCTTGTTGGCAATCCCAAGAGCAGCTTTCAGATTGGTATTGTCTTGTTCGAGCTTGGTGACTGAAGCTAACTTCTCGTCAGCAAGCTTGATCTTCTCAGCTAGCTCAAGGTCTCTCTTCTGTTGGGCCTCCCTTACCTTACCTGCAAGTTACAGCAAGATCAGATTTTGAAACAAGCAAGGGGAAAAGCAGTCGTCAGGGTCTCACCAAACATACCTTCGGTCTCCTCCTTTGCCGTTGTCAGCTTCTCCTGAACCAGCTTCAAGCTCAGCTCGACTTGAGTATGCTTGTGTTCCAGCTCTGAGTAGCGAGCCACAAGATCACAAGAGTTCTGCGAAGAACCAATCGACTAAATGTCAAATTTAATTCACTTCCGAGTGAAAAAGGGAAAAACTCACGTTTCTAAGACTACAGCCGAATACAAGCATTCGACCGTAGTCTCGGGGACTACACCCAGTGAGTGCACTCAGCGTGCCCCCACTAATCCTGTTGAAGACAAAGTCGACCAGTCGACCTCAAAAAAAAAGATGTATTCTCTAAGACTGTGATCAACTGCAAGCAGTCGACCACAGTCTCGGGGACTACACCCAGTGGGTGCACTCAGCGTGCCCCCACCGGTTTGTGAAATCCAGTCGACATAGTCGACTGACAGAAAAATTGACATCATAAAGCCTAAGGCCGACTGCCAGCAGTCGACCTTAGCCTTGGGGACTACACCCAGCGGGTGCACTCAGCGTGCCCCCGCTAACACGGAGTTTTATCGACACACCCAGTGGGTGACTACTATAAATTCCGGAAAAGAAAAGTTTTTGGTAGCATATCCAACAGAACAAACAGCGGTCGACTGACCTGGACATTGCTTTGGAGGGCAGAACTGGCGTCATAAGCCGCCTGACTCGCATCCCGGATGGTCTTCAGCTGCTCCATCATGATTCCCGCTTGGCGTATCGCCTCCTTCGCTGCGCCGGCTTGGTCCTCTGGGACGTGGTGCGTCGTGAAGAGGGAGGGCTGCTGAGCACTCGTCAATCGATCTGCGAAGGACACCGTGTGTCGAGTGATGTTCTCTTCCTCCACAGTCAGAATCTCGGGCGCCGTCACATCCTGAGGCACCTTACTGGCGGACGTTTGCCGACTCCTCCTGCGCTTCAGCGGCTCTTCATCCTCATAATCATCAGGGAGATTGATAACAGTATTGGGTGGAGCTACAGAGAAAGATCAGGATCAGAGATCGCGAGTCAGTCGACTAAGAACAGCGTTAAGAATACAGTACCTGGGTTCGAAGTTGCTGCGTCCTCCATCTCGTGGTCATCAGCCCGGGCCGAGGTTTCAGAAGTAGCAGCACTGCAACTCCAAAGGATCAGTCGACTAACTTCAGCGTCGACCAGAGACAAAGTTCACACAAAATAAGAAAATATGAGCAGCACGGTTACCCTGATATGGTGGGGATGGACACCTTCATCTTCGGCAGGAGCTTGATCGGCTTCGACGAGGCCGCCCTGGGCTGCTTCGGCGCCTTTTCAGTCGGCACCGGAGAGGTGGTCCGAGGGCGCTTGGTCGACTGAGTGGCGGTCACAACCCCCTTACCACGTTCGGTCGAAGGGTCGTGGACAAGCTTCGACCGCCTTTCTGAGCGCGGTGGTATGACCTCCTCCTCCTCTTCTTCCTCGTCCTCGACGTCATCTTCATCACCGTCATCATCATCGTCGTCGTCATCATCCTCTGCAACATCCGAGTCCCATTCCTCCTCTTCCTGGCTCTCGCCCCCGCTCGCCTCGCCCTCCTCAGTCGAAGCTTGTGCCCCATTGGGCATCGAGTACAGCTCGGTGAGGGCCTAGCAGATGTCCAGACAAGGATCAGTCGACCAGTCGGCAGGGTAAACAGAAATGAATGCGACAAGAGCGCAGTGGAGAGCAGGGCAAGTGTACCTTGTTTGGGTCGCTGTTGTGGTCGAGTGGAGGAATCCTTCTGGCTCCGCGTGGGTTATCCTTATTTCCGGTAACGGCTACCATCCATCTTTCCAGAGTGACGTCGTCGACTGCTTCTGGATGGACTCTAGTCTCGTCTTCGGTCCCACAGTACAACCACATGCAGTGGCTCCGGAACTGAAGGGGCTGGATGCGACGCCTGAGGAAGACCTCCAGGAGGTCCATGCCCGTCACTCCCTCCCGAACCAACTGCACCACGCGCTCCATCAACATCTTCACGTCAGCTTTCTCCTCCGGAATCAGCTTCAGAGGGGAGGGCTTGTTCACTCGGTCCATGGTAAACGGAGGGAGTCCACTCGACTGCCCTGGCGTCGACTGGACCTGGCAGTAGAACCAAGTCGACTGCCAGCCTCTGACGGACTCGGGAAAGGTCATGGGCGGGAAGGTGCTCTTATTCCTCACCTGGATCCCCAGGCCCCCACACATTTGGACGACTCGGGTTCTCTCATCACCTGGGCTCGCCTTCTTCACGGTCTGAGAGCGACACGTGAATATATGTTTGAACAAACCCCAGTGCGGTCGACAGCCCAAGAAACCCTCACACATGGACACGAATGCAGCAAGATAGGCAATGGAGTTTGGGGTAAAGTGGTGGAGCTGCGCTCCGAAGAAATTCAAGAAGCCACAGAAGAAAACACTCGGCGGCAAAGAAAACCCACGATCAACATGGGTGGCCAAAAGCACACACTCACCCTCTTCAGGCTGAGGCTGCCACTCCTTCCCCGGAAGCCTCGCAGCTCCGTGAGGGATCAAGCCCTTGTTGGCCATGTCGAGGAGGTCATTGTTTGTGATGGTCGACTGGATCCAGTCTCCTTGGACCCAGCCCTTCGGCAGGCGGGATCTGGACGAGGACCCTCCGCGGCTGGTGGATCTCCCCTTCGCCTTCTCCGATGCCGACGCCTTCTTTGCGCGCTCCAGCGCCGCCGTCTTCTCCTTGGCCATGGTCGCCAGCGAGATGCGCGAAGGGAAGTGGTGCGGGGGCGAGAGCGAGCACGCTGGGCGGGGAAGAAGGAAGTAGAGAGAGGGAGAGAATGCTGAGGCGCAGCACAGAAATCCTCGCCGGGCACATTTATAAGGTCCCTTCCGAGTGGATGACAGGTGGGCCCGTCGATCTAATCATATCTGGGAGCAGTTATGCAGACGGGATACGTGGCGAAAAAGGCGGCGCGGAGATCGAGGCGTCTATGCCCCGTCCCATCCGAACGCCGCGGTCCGCCCCGCTTCGCGCGCGTCCCCAAATTTCGCATCCCGCGGAATCCGCGAACAGCAAATCAGTTTGTCAGACGCGGTGTTTCCGGCGATCCGTCGCTCGGAGATCGTCGAAGCCCGAAAGATCACTCGACGCAAAAATAGAATGGATCGAGTCGACTGAAGGCGAATTGCTCCCTGTTGATGAAGAGATTCTTTGGTCCAGGACAACGCACGACCAGGGCACAAAGGTTAATCGGAAACGACATCAACTCCTTCCTCACTCGAAGCCTCAATCCATTCGGGGGCTAATGATGAGGTTATGTACCTAGGGTAGGGTCATGGACCTGATCTAAGTACCTTACCCAAGGACACCCTCAGAAGAAGTCGCCTTCCAGTCGACTAACGAGGGACACACTCGACTGACTTGAAGGACTCGACCACGAAGACTCACTCGACCACCAGAAGGTCAAGAGGCACTCTGCACTGCAACGGCCTGTAATCAAGTAGACTTTATGATAGTAAAGGCACTTTATGTGGGGCGTTATCAGTAACGCCCCAGACTTAACTCACCTTAAACCCTCTCCTACGTGGGCTGGCTGGGGTCCTGGCGCACTCTATATAAGCCACCCCCCTCCACAGGCAGAAGGGTTCGGCATCTTGTAACTCATATACTCATAATCCACTCGACCGCCTCCGGGCTCCGAGACGTAGGGCTGTTACTTCCTCCGAGAAGGGCCTGAACTCGTACATCCTTTGTGCTTACAACCTCTCCATAGCTAGGACCTTGCCTCTCAATACCTACCCCCCACTCTATTGTCAGGTTTAGAACCACGACACATGGTCTCCTACTGGATTGATACCTTGGTTCTCAAAAACTAAGGGAAATACTTACGCTGCTTTGCTGCACCACCCTTTCCTCTTCAAGGGAAAGCCAACGCATGCTCAAGAGGTAGCACGAGGGCGTCCATGAAGTCCAAGCAATTCAATACTTCGTTAACGGGTGTCGGGACGGCACCCTTCTCAAGCACAAGCTCTTCCGCTCTGAGCCGACCACCATGACCGTGCTCATGGTGATGGCGGACAAGTACGCCACCGCCGACTCCGCCATGAATATCCAGGTGGCTCTAGATGAGGTCGGCAAAGCAAAGCGGGTTCCCCCTCCGAAGCCGGCCGGTGAAGGAAGCCGACAGCAGCACAACCAGCAGAACAACAAGCGCAAGGCTGATCAGCCGGCTCAGCGCTACGACAACCGGCTTGATGCGGCCACCGAGCAGGCGCCCGCGACTGACCCGGTCGCCAAGCGCCGGTAGACTGGCAGGACGACATGACAACCCGCCATGAGTTTCGAGGAGATGCTCGACGCTCCTTGCAAGCACCACAGCGGCGCAAGGCCTTCCACGCACACGCTTCGTTAGTGTGCCATCACCAAGTGCATCATGAGGGGCGACGTCCCGCCTCCTCCGGCCCCGGCTCCAGGAGCGGGGCAGCCGCCTCCGCCTCCACTACCGCCCCCGGCCGGTGGTGCGATGCACGACGATGCCTACCCAGCCCAGAACGCAACCTATGTCGTCTTCACCAGCCTCGGTGACGACAAGCGCAACGAGCGCCTCCTTTGGCAGGAGGTGAACACCGTCATCCCGGCCAAGACGGAGTACATGCATTGGTCCGAGCACCCGGTCACCTGGACTCGGCAGGACCACCCAGCCGTCATGCCAAACCCAGGTGGTTACGCCCTCGTCCTTGACCCCACAATCGTCGTGCCTCGGCGCACGTGCAAGTTCTCCCGGGTGCTCATCAATGATGGCAACAACATCAACATCCTCTACCGCGACACCATGACCAAGCTCGGCCTCGAGGCCAAGGACTTGGAGCCGACCCGGACGGTTTTCCATGGCATATTTCCCGGCCTCTCCTGCTCCCCGATCGGCCAGATCCGGCTCTATGTCCTGTTCGGCGACTATAGCAACTTTCGACGTGAGCCGATCTGGTTCGAGGTGGTGAACCTGTCCAGCACGTATCATGCGCTGCTGGGCCGGCCCGCGCTCTCCAAGTTCATGGCGGTCCCCCACTATGCCTATCTGAACATAAAGATGCCGGGTCCGAACGGCCTCATCACCATCACCGACGACTACCGCAAGTCCGTGGAGTGCGCCCGAGACGGCGCCAAGCTGGCCAAGTCGTTGGTCGCAGCCGAGGAGCGACGCCAGCTCGACTGGATCGTCACCCTGGCCCAGGAGACGTCGGCCGCACCCATCCCGGCCGAGGACCCGGCCGATGAGGCCTCGTTCAAGCCCTCCAAGGATACCAAGAAGGTGAAGCTGAACCCCGAAGACCCCGGCTGCAGCAAGTACGTTGTCATAGACACCCGCCTCGACAGCAAATAGGAAGGAGATCTCGTCGACTTCCTCCATGAGAATCGGGATATCTTTGCATGGACCCCAAAAGACATGTCGGGTATCCCGAGGAAGTATGCCGAGCACAAACTTCATGTCCGCAAGGACGCCAAGCCCGTCCGTCAACCCCTATGACATTTTTCCGAAGAGAAGAGAAGGACCATCGGTGAAGAGGTCGCCAGACTTTTGGCGGCCGGCTTCATCATGGAAGTATTTCACCGCGAGTGGCTGGCCAACCAGGTCCTCATTTTGAAGAAGAACAACACCTGGCCCATGTGTATCGACTACACCAGCCTGAACAAGGCCTTCCCCAAAGACCCGTTCGCTCTCCCGCGGATCGACCAAGTCATCGACTCCACCGCCGGGTGTGAGCTCCTGTCCTTTCTGGACGCTTACTCCGGCTATAACCAGATCAAGCTGGACCCAGCCGACGCCTGAAGACGTCCGTCATCACGCCCTTTGGGGCGTATTGCTACATCACCATGTCGTTCGGCTTGAAGAACGCCAGCGCCACTTTCCAGCGTTGCATGCAGAAGTGCCTGCTGTCGCAACTCGGCCGCAATATCCACGTCTACGTGGACGACATCATGGTGAAGACCAAGCAGCACCTCACGCTCCTCGACGATCTGAAGGAGACCTTCGCCAACTTGTGCGAGTATAAGCTCAAGCTCAACCCAGAAAAATGTGTTTTCAGAGTCCCGGCCGGAAAGCTACTCGGTTTCCTCGTCTAGGAGCGCGGCATTGAGGCAAACCCGGAGAAAATCAAGTCCATGAGCGCATGCGCAAGCCGACCCGGCTGCGCGATGTCCAGAAGTTTACCGGCTGCTTGGCCTTGGTCAGCCGGTTTCTCAGTCGGCTGGGCGAGAGGGCCTTGCCCCCGTATCAACTGATGAAGAAGATGACGTTGTTCGAATGGAACGACCAGGCAGACGAAGCCTTCCGAGACCTCAATCGCATGCTCTCCACCGCACCAGTCCTGGCCGCACCAACCGAGAAGGAGCCGTTGTTGCTCTATATCGCCACAACCTCGCGGTCGGTCAGCACGGTGATGGTGGTCGAGCGACTAGAGAAGGATAGGGTCCAAGTCGTCTAGCATCCCGTCTACTACCTAAGGGAGGTGCTCTCCGCCTCGAAGTAGAACTACCCACACTACCAGAAGATGTGTTACGGCGTGTACTTCACCGCCAGGAAACTGAAGCAGTACTTCCAAGAGCATGTCATCACCGTAGTTAGCACGACCCCTCTCGAGGACATCATTGGGTGCCGGGATGCCTCTGGTCGAGTCGCCAAGTGGGCGCTCGAGCTAGCCGGACATACCATCCTCTACGAGCCCCGCACCACAATCAAGTCCCAAGCTTTGTCCGACTTCCTCGTCGACTGGACCGAGACCCGGTACCTGCCGCCTAAAGGAAATATGCCCTAGACGCAATAATAAAGTTATTATTTATTTCCTTATATCATGATAAATATTTATTATTCATGCTAGAACTGTATTAACCAGAAACATAATACATCTGTGAATACATAGACAAACAGAGTGTCACTAGTATGCATCTACTTGACTAGCTCGTTGATCAAACATGGTTATGTTTCCTAACCATAGACATGAGTTGTCATTTGATTAACGGGATCACATCATTAGGAGAATGATGTGATTGACTTGACCCATTCCGTTAGCTTAGAACCCGATCGTTTAGTATGTTGCTATTGCTTTCTTCATGACTTATACATGTTCCTATGACTATGAGATTATGCAACTCCCGTTTACCGGAGGAACACTTTGTGTGCTACCAAACTTCACAACGTAACTAGGTGATTATAAAGGTGCTCTACAGGTGTCTCCGAAGGTACTTGTTGGGTTGTCGTATTTCGAGATTAGGATTTGTCACTCCGATTGTCGGAGAGGTATCTCTGGGCCCTCTCGGTAATGCACATCACTTAAGCCTTGCAAGCATTGCAACTAATGAGTTAGTTGCGGAATGATGTATTACGGAATGAGTAAAGAGACTTGATGGTAACGAGATTGAACTAGGTATTGAGATACCGACGATCGAATCTCGGGCAAGTAACATACCGATGACAAAGGGAACAACGTATGTTGTTATGTAGTTTGACCGATAAAGATCTTCATAGAATATGTAGGAGCCAATATGAGCATCCAGGTTCCGCTATTGGTTATTGACCGGAGACGTGTCTCGGTCATGTCTACATAGTTCTCGAACCCGTAGGGTCCGCACGCTTGCCGTTTCGATGACAGTTATATTATGAGTTTGTATGTTTTGATGTACCGATGGTTGTTCGGAGTCCCGGATGTGATCACGGACATAACGAGGAGTCTCGAAATGGTCGATACATGAAGATTGATATATTGGAAACCTATGTTTGGATATCGGAAGTGTTCGGGTGAAATCGGGATTTTACCGGAGTACCGGGAGGTTACCGGAACCCCCCGGGAGGTTAATGGGCCATAGTGGGCCTTAGTGGAAGAGAGGAGAGGCGGCCAGGGCAAGGGCTGCGCGCCCCTCCCCCTAGTCCGAATAGGACAAGGAGAGGGGGTGGCACCCCCCTTTCCTTCTTCTCCTCCACCTCTTTCCCCTCAAGTCCTAATCCAACTAGGAAAAGGGAGGGAGTCCTACGCCCGGTGGGAGTAGGACTCCTCCTGGCGTGCCCCCTCTCCTGGCCGGCCGCATCCCCCCTTTTCTCCTTTATATACAGGGGCAGGGGGCACCCTAGAGACACAACAATTAATCAGTTGATCTTTTAGTCGTGTGCGGTGCCCCCCTCCACCATAGTCCACCTCAATAATACTGTAGCGGTGCTTAGGAGAAGCCCTGCGTCGATAGAACATCATCTTCTTCACCACGCCGTCGTGTTGATGAAACTATCCCTCAACACTCGGCTGGATCAGAGTTTGAGAGACGTCATCGGGCTGAACGTGTGCTGAACTCGGAGGTGTCGTGCGTTCGGTACTTGATCGGTCGGATCGTGAAGACGTACGACTACATCAACCGCGTTGTGCTAACGCTTCGGCTGTCGGTCTACGAGGGTACGTGGACAACACTCTCCCCTCTCATTGTTGTGCATCACCATGATCTTGCGTGTGCGTAGGAATTTTTTTGAAATTACTACATTCCCCAACAGTGGCATCTGAGCCAGGTTTTATGCGTAGATGTCATATGCACGAGTAGAACACAAGTGAGTTGTGGGCGATATAAGTCATACTGCTTACCAGCATGTCATACTTTGGTTCGGCGGTATTGTTGGATGAAGCAGCCTGGACCGACATTACGCGTACGCTTACGCGAGACTGGTTCTACCGACGTGCTTTGCACACAGGTGGCTGGCGGGTGTCAGTTTCTCCAACTTTAGTTGAACCGAGTGTGGCTATGCCCGGTCCTTGAGAAGGTTAAAACATCACTAACTTGACAAACTATCGTTGTGCTTTTGATGCATAGGTAAGAACGGTTCTTGCTCAGCCCGTAGCATCCACGTAAAACTTGCAACAACAAAGTAGAGGACGTCTAACTTGTTTTTGCAGGGCATGTTGTGATGTGATATAGTCAAGACGTGATGAGATATAAGTTGTTGTATAAGATGATCATGTTTTGTTGAAGTTATCGGCAACTGGCAGAAGCCTTATGGTTGTCTCTTTATTGCATAAGATGCAAGCGCCAAATAATTGCTTTACTTTATCGCTATGCGGTAGCAATAGTTGCAAGAGCAATAATTGGCGAGAAGACCATGTGACGACACATTGATATAGATCAAGATGATGGAGATCATGGTGTCATGCCGGTGACGATGGAAATCATGACGATGCTTTGGAGATGGCTATCAAAGGCACAAGATGATGATGGCCATATCATGTCACATATTTTGATTGCATGTGATGTTTATCTTTTATGCATCTTATCTTGCTTTGATTGACGGTAGCATTATAAGATGATCTCTCACTAATTATCAAGGTACAAGTGTTCTCCCTGAGTATGCACCGTTGCGAAAGTTCTTCATGCTGAGGCACCACGTGATGATCGGGTGTGATAGGCTCTACGTTCAAATACGATGGGTGCAAAACAGTTGCACACACAGAATACTCAGGTTAAACTTGACGAGCCTAGCATATAACAGATATGGCCTCGGAACACTGAGACCGAAAGGTCAAGCGTGAATCATATAGTAGATATGATCAACATAGTGATGTTCACCATTGAAACTACTCCATCTCACGTGATGATCGGACATGGTTTAGTTGATATGGATCACGTGATCACTTAGAGGATTAGAGGGATGTCTATCTAAGTGGGAGTTCTTAAGTAATATGATTAATTTAACTTAAATTTATCATGAACTTAGTCCTGGTAGTATTAGCATATCTATGTTGTAGATCAATAGCTCGCGTTTAGCTCCCCTATTTATTTTTGATATGTTCCTAGAGAAAACTAAGTTGAAAGATGTTAGTAGCAATGATGCGGATTGGATACCTGATCTGAGGTTTATCCTCATTGCTGCACAGAAGAATTATGTCCTTGATGCACCGACAGGTGACAAACTTATTGCAGGAGCGGATGCAGATGTTATGAACGTTTGGCTAGCTCAATATGATGACTACTTGATAGTTTAGTGCACCATGCTTAAACGGCTTAGAATCAGGACTTCAAAGACGTTTTGAACGTCATGGACCATATGAGATGTTCCAGGAGTTGAAGTTAATATTTCAAGAAAATACCCGAGTTGAGAGATATGAAGTCTCCAACAAGTTCTATAGCTAAAAGATGGAGGAGAATAGCTCAAGCAATGAGCATGTGCTCAGATTGTCTGGGTACTACAATCGCTTGAATCAAGTGGGAGTTAATCTTCCAGATAAAATAGTGATTTGACAGAATTCTCTAGTCACCATCACCAAGTTAGTAGAACTTCGTGATGAACTATAATATGCAAGGGATAACGGAAACGGTTCCCAAGCTCTTCATGATGCTGAAATCGATGAAGGTAGAAATCAAGAAAAGCATCAAGTGTTGATGGTAAACAAAACCACTAGTTTCAAGTAAAGGGGCAAAGGGAAGAAAGGGGAACTTCAAGAAGAACGGCAAGCAACTTGCTGCTCAAGTGAAAAAACCCAAGTCTGGACCTAAGCCTGAAACTGAGTGCTTCTACTACAAAGGGACTGGTCACTGGAAGCGGAACTACCCCAAGTAATTGACGGATAAGAAGGATGGCAAAGTGAACATAGGTATATTTGATATACATGTTATTGATGTGTACTTTACTAGTGTTTATAGCAACCCCTCAGTATTTGATACTAGTTCAGTTGCTAAGAATAGTAACTCGAAACAGGAGTTGCAGAATGAACAGAGACTAGTTAAGGGTGAAGTGACGATGTGTATTGGAAATGGTTCCAAGATTGATATGATCATCATCGCACACTCCCTATACTTTCGGGATTAGTGTTAAACCTAAAATAAATGTTATTTACTGTTTGCGTTGAGCATGAGTATGATTGGATCATGTTTATTGCAATACGGTTATTCATGTAAGTTAGAGAATAATTGTTGTGCTGTTACATGAATAAAACCTTCTATGGTCATACACCCAATGAAAATGGTTTTTTGGATCTCGATTGTGGTGATACACATTTTCATAATATTGAAGCCAAAAGATGCAAAGTTAATAATGATAGTGCAACTTATTTGTGGCACTGCCGTTTAGGTCATATCGGTATAGAGCGCATGAAGAAACTACATACTGATGGACTTTTTGAACCACTTGATTATGAATCACTTGGTACTTGCGAATCATGCCTCATGGGCAAGATGACTAAGACTCCGTTCTCCGGAACTATGGAGCGAGCAACAAATTTGTTGGAAATCATACATACAGATGTGTGTGGTTCGATAAATATTAAGGCTCGTGACGGGTATCATTATTTTCTTATCTTCACAGATGATTTGAGCAGATATGAGTATATCTACTTGATGAAACACAAGTCTGAAACATTTGAAAAGTTCAAAGAATTTCAGAGTGAAGTGGAGAATCATTAACAAAATAAAAGTTTCTACGATATGATCGCAGAAGTAAAACATTTGAGTTACCAGTTTGGCCTTCAGTCAAAACAATGTGAAATAGTTTCACTACTCACGCCACCTGGAACACCACAGTGTAATGGTGTGTCCGAACGTCATAACCGTACTTTATTAGATATGGTGCAATCTATGATGTCTCTTACCAATTTACCACTATCGTTTTGGGGTTATGCATTAGAGACAGCTACATTCACGTTAAATAGGGCACCATCTAAATCTGTTGAGACGACACCGTATGAACTATGGTTTGGCAAGAAACCTAAGCTGTCATTTCTTAAGTTTGAGGTTGCAATGCTTATGTGAAAAAGTTTCAACTTGATAATCTCAAACCCAAACCGGAGAAGTGCGTCTTCATAGGATACCCAAAAATAAAATGTTGGGTACACCTTCTATCACAGATCCGAAGGCAAGATATTCATTGCTGAGAGTGGATCCTTTCTAGAGAAGGAGTTTCTCTCAAAAGAAGTGAGTGGGAGGAAAGTAGAACTTGATGAGGTAACTGTACCTGCTCCCTTATTGGAAAGTAGTTCATCACAGAAATCTTTTCCTGTGACTACTACACCAATTAGTGAGGAAGCTAATGATGATGATCATGTAATTTTAGATCAAGTTACTACCGAACCTCGTAGGTAAACCAGAGTGAGATCCGCACCAGAGTGGTACGGTAATCCTATTCTGGAGGTCATGTTACTTGACCATGACAAACCTACGAACTATGAGGAAGCGATGATGAGCCCAGATTTCACGAAATGGCTTGAGGCCATGGAATCTGAGATGAGATCCATGTATAAGAACAAAGTATGGACTTTGATTCACTTGCCCAAAGATTGGCGAGCCATTGAGATTAAATGGATCTTCAAGAGGAAGACGGACGCAGATAGTAGTGTTACTATCTACAAAGCTAGATTTGTCGCAAAAGGTTTTCGACAAGTTCAAGGTGTTTGACTATGATGAGAGTTTCTCACTCGTATCTATGCTTAAGTCTGTCCGAATCATGTTAGCAATTGCCACATTTTATGAAATCTGGCAAATGGATACAAAACTACATTCCTTAATGGATTTATTAAAGAAGAGGTGTATATGATGCAACAAGAAAGTTTTGTCAATCCTAAAGGTGCTAACAAAATATGCAAGCTCCAGCGATCCATCTATGGACTGGTGCAAGCATCTCGAAGTTGGAATATACGCTTTGATAAGTTGACCAAAGCATATAGTTTTATATGGACTTGCGGTGAAGCCTGTATTTACAAGAAAGTGAGTGGGAGCACTACAGCATTTCTGATAAGTATATGTGAATGACATATTGTTGATCGGAGATAATGTAGAATTATTCTGCAAAGCATAAAGGAGTGTTTGAAAGGAGTTTTTCAAAGAAAGACCTTGGTGAAGCTGCTTACATATTGAGCATCAAGATCTATAGATATAGATCAAGACGCTTGATAAGTTTTTCAATGAGTACATACCTTGACAAGATTTTGAAGTAGTTTAAAATGAAATAGTCAAAGAAAGAGTTCTTGCATGTGTTATAAGGTGTGAAACTGAGTAAGACTCAAAGCCCGACCACGGCAGAAGATAGAAAAAGAATGAAAGTCATTCCCTATGCCTTGGCCATAGGTTCTATAAAATATGCCATGTTGTGTACCAGATCTATTGTATACCCTACACTGATTTTGGCAAGGGAGTACAATAGTGATCTAGGAGTAGATCACTGGACAACGGTCAAAATTATCCTTAGTGGAATAAGGATATGTTTCTCGATTATGGAGGTGACAAAAAAGGTTCATCGTAAAGGGTTACGTCGATGCAAATTTTGACACTGATCCAGATGACTCTAAATCTCAATCTGGATACATATTGAAAGTGGGAGCAATTAGCTAGAGTAGCTCCGTGCAGAACATTGTTGACATAGAAATTTGCAAAATACTTACGGATCTGAATGTGGCAGACCCGTTGACTAAACTTCTCTCACCAACAAAACATGATCACACCTTAGTACTCTGTGGGTGTTAATCACATAGCGATGTGAACTAGATTATTGACTCTAGTAAACCCTTTGGGTGTTGGTCACATGCCGATGTGAACTATGGGTGTTAATCACATGGTGATGTGAACTATTGGTATTAAATCACATGGCGATGTGAACTAGATTATTGACTCTAGTGCAAGTGGGAGACCGAAGGAAATATGCCCTAGAGGCAATAATAAAGTTATTATTTATTTCCTTATATCATGATAAATGTTTATTATTCATGCTAGAATTGTATTAACCGGAAACATAATACATGTGTGAATACATAGACAAACATAGTGTCACTAGTATGCCTCTACCTGACTAGCTCGTTGATCAAAGATGGTTATGTTTCCGAACCATAGACATGAGTTGTCATTTGATTAACGGGATCACATCATTAGGAGAATGATGTGATTGACTTGACCCATTCCGTTAGCTTAGCACCCGATCGTTTAGTATGTTGCTATTGCTTTCTTCATGACTTATACATGTTCCTATGACTATGAGATTATGAAACCCCCGTTTATCGGAGGAACACTTTGTGTGCTACCAAACGTCACAAGTAACTGGGTGATTATAAAGGTGCTCTACAGGTGTCTCCGAAGGTACTTGGTGGGTTGGCGTATTTCAAGATTAGGATTTGTCACTCTGATTGTCGCAGAGGTATCTCTTGTCCCTCTCGATAATACACATCACTTAAGCCTTGCAAGCATTTCAACTAATGAGTTAGTTGCGGAATGATGTATTACGGAACGAGTAAAGAGACTTGCCGGTAACGAGATTGAACTAGGTATTGAGATACCGACGATCGAATCTCGGGCAAGTAACATACCGATGACAAAGGGAACAACATATGTTGTTATGCGGTTTGACTGATAAAGATCTTCGTAGAATATGTAGGAGCCAATATGAGCATCCAGGTTCTGCTATTGGTTATTGACCGGAGACGTGTCTTGGTCATGTCTACATAGTTCTCGAACCCGTAGGGTCCGCACGCTTAACATTTCGATGACAGTTATATTATGACTACCGAAGGTTGTTCGGAGTCCCGGATGTGATCACGGACATAATGAGGAGTCTCGAAATGGTCGAGACATGAAGATTGATATATTGGAAACCTATGTTTGGATATCGGAAGTGTTTCGGGTAAAATCGGGATTTTACCGGAGTACCGGGAGGTTACTGGAACCCCCCAGGAGGTTAATGGGCCATAGTGGGCCTTAGTGGAAGAGAGGAGAGGCGGCCAGGGCAAGGGCCGCGCGCCCCTCCCCCTAGTCCGAATAGGATAAGGAGAGGGAGCGACGCCCCCCTTTCCTTCTTCTCCTCCACCTCTTTCCCCCCAAGTCCTAATCCAACTAGGAAAAGGGAGGGAGTCCTACTCCCGGTGGGAGTAGGACTCCTCCTGGCACGCCCCCTCTCCTGGCCGGCCGCACCCCCCCCCCCTTTGCTCCTTTATATACGGGGGTAGGGGCACCCTAGAGACACAACAATTGATCAGTTGATCTTTTAGCCGTGTGCGGTGCCCCCCTCCACCATAGTCCACCTCGATAATACTGTAGTGGTGCTTAGGCGAAGCCCTATGTCGGTAGAACATCATCATCATCACCACGCCATCGTGCTGACGAAACTCTCCCTCAACACTCGGCTGGATCAGAGTTCGAGGGACGTCATCGGGCTAAACGTGTGCTGAACTCGGAGGTGCCGTGCGTTCGGTACTTGATCAGCCAGATCGTGAAGACGTATGACTACATCAACCGCGTTGTGCTAACGCTTCCGCTTTCGGTCTACGAGGGTACGTGGACAACACTCTCCCCTCTCGTTGTTGTGCATCACCATGATCTTGCGTGTGCGTAGGATTTTTTTTTGAAATTACTACGTTCCTCAACACCGCCCCCTCCGGACTCGACTCACTGGCACATGCACTTCGACGGCTCAAAGATGCGACTCGGTCTATGAGCCAGCATAGTGCTGTCCTCCCCCAAGGGCAACCGGTTCAAGTACGGACTCCAGATCCACTTCGCCGCCTCCAACAACGTCGCTGAGTACGAAGCCCTTGTGCACGGCCTCCGGCTTGCCAAGCAGCTCGGCATCCAGTGCATCCTGTGCTTCGGCGACTTGGATATGGTGGTGCAGCAGTGCTCAGGCGAGTGGGACGCGCACGACTCCAACATGGCGAGCTACCACTTCCTCGTCCAGAAGTTGTCCGGGTTCTTCGAGGGCTGCGAGTTCCTCCACGTCCCGCATGCGGAGAACGAGGCGGCTGACATGCTCGCCAAGATCGCCTCATCTCGGCAGTCCATCCCATCTGGCATCTCCCTCGAGCATCTGCACAAGCCGTCCGTCAAGCCATCTCCGGACTCCGAGTCCATCCATGTGCCGATCGACCTGGCCGTGCCTCAACCCGGCCCGGGGACTGCTCCGACCGACCCGGCCGCGCCTCAACCCGGCCCGAGGACTGCTCCAACCGACCCGGCCGCGCCTCAACCCGGCCCAGGGACTACTCCAACCGACCCGGCCGCGCCTCAACCCGCCCCGGGGGCTGCCGAACTCGTCCCGGGGGCTGCCGAACCCGGCTCGGGGGCCGTCGACCCGGAGCCGGAAATAGTGTCCGTCTTCGCCGTGGTGATAGTGCCATCCTGGGCCCTGCCCATCTCGGAGTTCCTGGAGAACGGGGTCCTCCCTATGTACGAGAGAGAAACTCGGCAAGTGCAGCGTCGAGCGTCCGCCTACAACATCATCAACAACGAGCTCGTAAAGCGCAGCTCCACCGGCGTGTTCCAACGCTTCGTCGAGCAGGACAAGGGTATTGAGATCCTCCTCGACATACACCAAGGCGAGTGTGGGCACCACGCGGCCTCGCGATCCCTGGTGGCCAAGGCCTTCCACCATGGTTTCTACTGGCCCACGGCCCTCGAAGATGCAGAGTCACTCATCAACAAGTGTGAGGGATGCCAGCGCTTCAGCAAGCGCAGCCACCAGCCGATGTCAGCACTCCGGACCATCCCAATCGCCTGGCTCTTCGCTGTCTGGGGACTCGACATGGTGGGGCCCATCAAGACCGCCCAAGGCGGCATGACGCATTTGCTGGTGGTGGTGGACAAGTTCACCAAATCGATCGAAGCAAGGCCAATCAAGAAGCTAGACGGCCTGACGGTCGTTCGGTTCATCAAGGACATCGCGGTGCACTACGACATGCCGAACAACATCATCACGGACAACGGCACCAACTTGGCCAAGGGCACGCTCACGCAGTACTGCTCCGTCTCCGGCATCCGCCTCGACCTGGCTTCCGTTGCACATCCGCGGTCCAACGGCTAGGTCGAGCGGGCCAACGGCCTCATCCTATCCGGCATCAAGCTGCGGCTCGTCGAGCCACTCGTCTGTTCCCCCGGCAGCTGGCTTGATGAGTTGCCTACCATCCTCTGGAGTCTCCGCACCATGCCAAACCGGTCGACCGGGTTCACCCCATTCTTCCTCGTCTACGGAGCAGAAGCCGTCATTCCGACCGATGTCGAGTTCGACTCGCCGCGCGTCACTATGTACACGGAAGCCGAAGCCAAAGAAGCTTGCGAAGACGGCGTCGACCTGCTTGAAGAAGCATGTCTCCTAGTTCTCAGTCGCTCGGCCATCTACCAGCAAGGCCTAAGGCACTACCACAACAAGAAAATCAAGCCCCTCGCCTTTCGGGAGGGAGACCTCGTCCTCCGCCTCGTCCAGTAGCAGGCCGGCCAGCACAACCTGTCCTCCCCATGGGAGGGTCCCTTCATCATCAGCAAGGCCTTGTGCGATCGCAACGCGCACTACCTCATCGATGCCCGCAAGTCAAACAAGCGCAAGAGGGGCACCGCCGGCGAAGAAACAACTCTGCCATGGAATGCGGAGCTCCTCCGTTCGTTTTATAGTTAGCCATATGCACGTATGTATCACTGCCTTTTGTAATCATCTGGAAACTATGGGAGCCCCAAACAATGCTCGGGGCTCCCCTTTTTCGCGACCAAGCTATTGTGTCCCCTACATTTTCGTGCATTACTTTCCTTGTAAGCCAACCTGGCCGCTAGATCGACTCGCTCGACCCGGGGGCTCGGGGGCTGGCCGGCTTGGCCACCAGCCGCTTCCCTTAGCAACTCCTGACGCGTCGGACCGCCGCGGCCTCTCACTTCGCCCTAAGCCACAGAACCGGCTTCGTTTGTTGGCTGGCAAGCACATGAGACCAGAGCACTAGCGCACCTCGAGCACTAAGTCAATAACTGCCGGGTCGTCCAGCCCAGCCCCGCCACTTTAAAAGTCGTCGCACGACCGGCTGCTCGCCAACCCGGCCCCACCGGATTGCCGCCAGCCGGCCCAGTGGGTGTTTTGCTCATGCTCAATGTTTCGAAATGCTAAATATCGCGCGTTCCACCCAAAGGCCGAACCCCTTGTCACGGACCGGAGCCTCGGCCGTCAGACTCGCGCGGGGGGGGGGGGGGGGTGAACCCAAAGGAGGAGAAGTCGCGAGAAAAAAAGCTTCAAAGACGAAGAGCAAGAGCGCTGGCATCCATGAGTTTTTTTGCATGCTGCCAGGTTGCTTGACCCGCCCCTGCCACTCCAAGCCGCCAAGCGACCGGCCACCCGCCAACCCAGCCTTACCGGGTTGCCACCGGCCGACCCAGTGGGTGTTTTCGCTCGCGCTCAACATTACGAAGGCCTAAGTACTACACGCTCCCCTCAAAAGGCCGAACCCTTTGTCACAGAACGGAGCCTCGGCCGTCAGACTCGCGGGGGAGAAGCCCAAGAGGGAAGAATGTAGGAAAACGGCTCAAAAAACAAAAAAGCAAATGCACAAATGTCCACAAGGCTCATACATCGTAAATTAAGAAACAGGCACAAGGCCAGAGTTCATTACACCCAAGTCAACCCCAGTGGGTGGGTGGACCTGCTACCTAACCAAAATTTTACAAAGTTAAAATTAGGCATCTCCGCCGCCGAGGTGTCGACATCGTCCTCTCCGGCGTTCGCGTCGCGATAGATGCCCGTCTCCTCAGAGCTACCCTTCGGGTCATCCAGAAGAAGGGCGTAGTCCTCGGCGGGCACGACTCCGCCATCCTCCACCCGCTCCGGCTGGAACTCGTCATGGAAGGCGAACCCGGCGATGTAGCTGGCCCGGGCGGTGATCCGTCGGCCTTCGCCTGCAGCTGGCTCTCTGAGCCGGCCCGCTGGCCCATCAATGCGTCTAGTGCCAGGTCCGGGTGCCAGGACAGCATGAACCGAAGCGCCATCTCAGCACAAGCTCAGGCGGCAGAAACCCGCCACTCATGAAGATGGTCCGGGCCCACCTCCAACTACCTTGCCAACCGCGTGAAGCTGCTCGGCGCGACGGTGCCCGGCCAGAGGGCCGCTATCATCGTCGCGCCGGCCTCAGAATGCCGCCCCATCTGCTCACCCATGACTCGCAGACGGGCCTCGGCGGCGGCCACGATCTCCGGGAAGGTCCAGGCCACCAGCGGGTCGGTCCCGGAGCCGGCGACTCCTTGCGGGTCGCGCTAAAAGCGGACCGCCTCCTCCGCCAGCTAGCGCATCTCCGGGAAGTCCCCTATCAAAGAGAAAAGCAAGCCGGAAGAAAGCCACTGAGGAAGGAAAGCCGGAGTCCCAACCCGGTAACGACAAAACCGAAGGAAAGCACTTACTGGAGAAGGACTCTTCCAGGTGTTGCGCTCAGAGCAACGTACCGCGCCACTCTCGGGCGATGGTGCGGTCACGCTCCTGGAGCTCCTTCTCTAGCTCGGAGACCTTGGCAAGGGCTGCCTTCAGCTCGGCCTCCTTGTCCTCGGCCGCCTTCCCGGCCTCCTCGCGGCGCCGGGCCTCCTCCGCCGCGGCCACTAGCGCCTTCAGGCGCTCCACCTCGGCATGGAGCTGCCCTTATCGTTGGCTAGCTGGTCGCGTTGCTGGTCCGCCTCGGCAAGGGCCTGCTACGCCTCCACGACCTTGGTGGCCTCCGCCTTGAGGCGCTCCACCTCGGCCTCGAGGCAGCCCTTGTCGCCCTCCAGCCGCTCCTGCCGCCAACTGGCTTCGTCAAGCGCCTGTCGGGCTCCCGCCGCCTCCGCACTCGCCCGCTCCACCTCGGGTCCAAGCCGACCGGCATCGGCAATGAGCCGGTCATAGTGGAAGCCGGCTCAGACCAGCCGCGTCCTCCAGGACAGCACCTCAGCTGCAAAAAAGAAGCTCAGAAACAAAGTATTACTTAAGATTCATCCCAACTACTGCGCAGTTGGCCCGAATCTCGGGGGCTACACCCAGTGGGTGCGCTAGCGCGCCCCCACTAGAAAAGAGCATGCAAAAAAGGTACCCGCCACGGCGCGGAGCTCCTCCTCCTTGGCGGCAAGCCGCTCCTTGAGACGACGGTGCGTCTCAAGGAGCCGGTTGAAGACGCTAACCCGGTAGGCGTCCAGTTGCTGCAAAAAGAAGCGATCAACACAAAACATCAAGATAAGATTCGACCCAACTGATGCACAGTTGGCCCGAATCTCGAGGGCTACACCGAGTGGGTGCGCTGGCGCGCCCCCACGAAGTAAAGATAATAAAAGGGAAAGAAGAACATAAGAGGAACTTACAAGCACGGCACGCTCCAGCTCCTGCGTCGCCTCGACCTCGTCCTGGGCGAAGGCTTGGATCCGGTCTGCCCGCCCTCGCAGGCGCCGGGTCACGGCGTTCATCGCCGCCTCCTCCTGGGTTGGGGGCCCAAAGAAGATCTCGCCGGCCCCGCTCCGCGCCAGCTGCGACCCGACAGCCCGGCGGCCCCCGAGCTTGAGCACCAGGGCGTGTTCCAATGCCGGCTCCGCGGACCGACCGGCCCGCGGCTCCACCACCAGCGACGTCTCACTCGCCGGTGCCCGGGCCGTTCCCGCCGGTGTCATCTGCGACACCTCCCCCAAGACGGCGCCTCCACCGCCTCCGCCGGCTCCCACCCGCTCGACCATGTCGGTCCATCGCGGGACGCCGTCCCCAACAACCACGACCTCCCGATCGAGGTCCATTGCGTCGACGCGGCCACCATGGCCGCGCCCCCCCTCCGGCGACGGCACAAAGGCCATCTCCACCGCCACCGTTCCCGCCGACATCTCCAGCCACGCCGGCTCCCGCCCACGCCACCGCGGCTCTAACCCAAGCCCGGGTCGACGCCGCCTCCAGCTCCGCCTCGACCCGGTTCCTGTCCCGCCAGGCCAGGCCTACGGCGTCGGACGGGTCCAGACAAAGGTCCGGATCTGCCCGCCCCTCCTCCTCCTCGTCCCGGTCGGCGGTGCCAGACCGGCTCCTCCGGAACGCAGAGCCCTCGGCTGACACCGCGTCCGTCGCCACCACCGCCAGCGAGATCGGCGACCTGAAACACAAGACGAAGTAAATACAAGACAAGCAAAGCTGCTCAACGACTCGGTCCAAGCTATAAGGAAAGCTTACCCCGTAACCACCGGGACAGCGAGTCTCGCCGCCCTCTCCTACGGCACGGCGCGCCTCCTCTTGGCGGCCAGCTTCGCTACCCCGGCCGGGTCCGCTACGCGCTTCGCGGCCGGGGCTCACGACGCGACTTTGTCCTTCCCATGCGGTCGCCTCGCCGCCGGCGCTCCCCGAGCCAACCCGGCCCCAACTACGCCGCCACCTCCTCCACTCGGCGCCGCTGCATCAACGGCTCATGTCGGCGCCTCGACCCGGCAACCCGGTAATTCGAATAGAACACAAGAACGCTCAAAGGCTTACCAGCTTGGCGCCCCACGCCAGCGTCCGGTGCCGCCTCCTCCTCCCCGCCGTGGGCCCCGGGCTCCTCCGAGGCAGCGCGCACCACCTACGCCCGTGCCCGGTCATAAGGATGCCGGATGGCATTCAGATGCACTTCCCGCGTTGCGTCGGGACGGACAAGAAGATAAGCGCCAGCAAAGTATGAAGACCAAGGACTCACCGCGGGTGCCGGGTTCACGCGACTGTACTGGGCCTTCCCGAACTCCCAGCCGCCTTGGAGATGTCGTTAACCCGGCGTGCGACCAGGTCCGTGCCCAGCCGCGTGCTTGCCATGCGGTTGGGATCCTGGAGGCCGGTCATCTCCCCGATGAGATGGCTGCGCTGCTGCAGCGACGACACTCGACGAACAATGAAGGCAGTGATGAGGTCAGTGCCAGTGAGCCCCTCCCGCTCCTTCATCACCGATATCCGCTCGCACAGGTTGAGCACCTCCTGCGACGGGCGTTTGGGGTAGTACCCCCAGTTCTACTTCTCCTTTGGCGGCAAGTTGACGAAGGGAGGCAGGTTGATGCGATCCGCGCCGAGGTTGCGGACGTAGAAGAAAGAATTCTGCATTTCTTGGCAGAGTCCTCCAGGGGCATCTTCGGGCAGTCAGCGCCCGACCGTGTCAAGATGACGGCGGCCCCGCGCTCCGACATCTCCCCGGCCCTCGGCCCCTGCTACTTCAAGGAGAAGAAGCGTACCCAGAGGTCGATCGAAGGTTCGACCCCCAGGTACCCCTCGCAGAGGGTCACGAAGCCGGATAGCTGCACAATGGCGCCAGCGCCCAGATGATGAGGCTGGTACCCGAAGAACTCCAGGAAGTCACGGAAGAAGCCGCTCGCAGGAAGCCCGAACCTGCGCTTGAAGTGCGGGAGGAAGACGACCCGCTCCATGCCCTCAGGCCGCGGCTCCCGCTTGCCCCGCGGCGGGCGCGCGGCAACCTCCGTCTCCGACGGCAGGCACCTGTTGGCGCGGAGCTGGGCGATGTCCTCAAGGGTGACGGTCGAGCCCATCCACGAGCCCGACGGCAGCACCATCAACGAAGAAGCAAGAGAAGAAGAAGAATAAGAAGAAGAAGAAGGCAACCGCAAGGCTCTGCTCAAGGCAGCAGGTGTCGCAGTGCGCGGCATTCGCAAGCAGCAGCAGAAGGAAGACGAAGGCAGGAGGGCACAGGTGCGAATGGTTTCCACCGCCCCCTCCTCGCCCCAATTTATAAGCCACGGTTCAAAACATGGGGAAGTGCGACCGTTTGCACTCGCCTCCCCCACTTCCCCGCAATAACTGCACAAGTACACGCAATAACTGCCTCGAGAATGGCAACCAACTTGCGGACGCTGCAATAAATCTGCCCGCGAGGACCGTGGGCGCGCGGCCCTAGGCCACTATGCACTGCCCTGTCCTATCCCGCGCGTGGACTATCAGGCCCCTCCGGCTCCCGGACGCCACGTGGCGCCCGCGCAAGGCCCAAAAGATTGCCTCCAAAATTCGGCAGACTCCTCGGTTTCCCGCCACAATCAAGACGATGCGATCCGGCTTCCGGAAGCCGGCACACGGTGGGTGTTGCCGGACCCGGCGGCCTCAAGATTCACCTCCATCAAGGGGGAAACTGTGAAGGACCTCCCACCCGAAGACGGCGGACCTTCACAGCTTCGGGGACTACTGTCGAGGGATGGACCCCGGGCAGGCAACGGAACCCGGATCCTTTGAAAAAACAACGGGACTGGCATCGCCGCTCAAGATGGCTCGCGCTCGGCCGAGTCGCTCGACTCGGCCAAGCCCCCTCAACCCGGCCTAATCCGCAAGACTTCTCCAACAAGCTAGCCCAGGGCGGCCGAGCCGGCGCACCAAGACTTACCCGACAAGCCAATGCCCCTTGGCGTGTACTCCAACCTGGCCAAGGGTCAGCGGCCGTCCCATCCCAGTTGTACGATGGGACGAGTCACCACCAACTGATGACCGAAGCCACAGTGTCATGCCCATGCCTTTGGTCAGCCGGACGAGGCAACAGTGCCCCCCACCTACCCGCTGACCAGGCTCGGCATGGCAACAGTGCACCCATCGTCACCCATGACGCCAGCAAGCGGCGACCTGACGGAGCGCCACTGTAGCCGACTTGACTCGGCCACGCCCTGACGATCGACAAGACGGCCAACAGTGCCACCATACCCGCCGGACCCCACGCCCGGGGAACCCGGCGAGACCTGGTACCCGGCGGGTCCCAGCACCGGGTCCCCAGACGCTGACAACCCGGCCCCGCGGCCTTGTAACATTACCATTGTACCCCTGGGGGGTTGACCTATAAAACCCCCCAGGAGGCCTCCATGCACGGGTGAGAAAGTAAGTAGGTGAAGAACGCAGCAGGAGAACACCCACACACAGGGAGAGAGCAGCCCAAGCCTCGGCTTGCCTTTCTTCCTCCCCAATACAGCTCAAGGAGCAACTCTATACTGTAACACATGAACCACACTCGGCAGGACTAGGGGTGTTATCTCTCCGGAGAGTCTCGAACCTGGGTATGTCTTGCGTCCCACGCTCGCTCATGCCAACTCGCCTCCGGAGCCCACCAGTGCCCTCGAGCCTCCTCCTCTCTTTAGCCATCCCATGGCATCTGCCGTGTGCCCACCACGACAGGGCTTCTACATCAACACCATAGCCTCTCCGATGATGTGTGAGTAGTTTACCACAGACCTTCGGGTCCATAGTTATTAGCTAGATGGCTTCTTCTCTCTCTTTGGATCTCAATACAAGTTCTCCTCGATTCTCTTGGAGATCTATCCGATGTAATTCTTTTTGCGGTGTGTTTGTCGAGATCCGATGAATTGTGGGTTTATGATCAAGATTATCTATGAACAATATTTGATTCTTATCTGAATTCTTTTATGCATGATTTAATATCTTTGCAAGTATCTTCGAATTATCAGTTTGGTTTGGCCTACTAGATTGATCTTTCTTGCAATGGGAGAAGTGCTTAGCTTTGGGTTCAATCCTGCGGTGTCCTTTCCCAGTGACAGCAGGGGCAGCAAGGCACGTATTGTATTGTTGCCATCGAGGATAAAACGATGGGGTTTATATCTTATTGCTTGAGTTTATCCCTCTACATCATGTCATCTTGCCTAATGCGTTACTCTATTCTTATGAACTTAATACTATTGATGCATGCTGGATAGCGGTCGATGTGTGGAGTAATAGTAGTAGATGCAGAATCATTTCAATCTACTTGTCGCTGACGTGATGCCTATATACATGATCATGCCTAGATATTCTCATAACTATGCACTTTTCTATCAATTTCTCGACAGTAATTCGTTCACCCACCGTAGAATATGCTATCTTGAGAGAAGCCACTAGTGAAACCTATGGCCCCCGGGTCTATCTTCCATCATATTATTTTCCTATCTACTTGCTATTTCCATAGTTGTTTATTTTGCAATATTTATTTTCCAATCTATACAATAAAAATACCAAAAATATTTATCTTATTATCTCTATCAGATCTCACTTTTGTAAGTGACCGTGAAGGGATTGACAACCCCTTTATCGCGTTGGTTGCGAGGTTCTTGTTTGTTTGTGCAGGTACAAGGCGACTTGTGTGTTACCTCCTACTGGATTGATACCTTGGTTCTCAAAACTAAGGGAAATACTTACACTACTTTGTTGCATCACCCTTTCCTCTTCAAGGGAAAACCAACGCAAGCTCATGAGGTAGCAATCCCATCTCAAATTTCATGGCTTCAAGCCATTTTGCGGAATCTGGGCTCATCATCGCTTCCTCATAGTTCGTAGGTTCATCATGGTCAAGTAACATGACTTCCAGAAAAGGATTACCGTACCACTCTGGTGCAGACCTTATTCTGGTGGACCTACGAGGTTCGGTAGTAACTTGATCAGAAGTTTCATGATCATCATCATTAGCTTCCTCACTAATTTGTGTATGAATCACTGGAACTGATTTCTGTGATGAACTACTTACCAATAAGGGAGGAGGTATAATTACCTCATCAAGTTCTACTTTTCTGCCACTCACTTCTTTTGAGAGAAACTCCTCCTCTAGAAAGGATCCATTCTTAGCAACGAATATCTTGCCTTCAGATCTGTGATAGAAGGTGTACCCAACAGTCTCCTTTGGGTATCCTATGAAGACACATTTCTCCGATTTGGGTTCGAGCTTATCAGGTTGAAGATTTTTCACATAAGCATCACAGCCCCAAACTTTAAGAAATAACAACTTGGGTTTCTTGCCAACCACAGTTCATAAGGTGTCGTCTCAACGGATTTCGATGGTGCCCTATTTAATGTGAATGCAGCCGTCTCTAAAGCATAACCCCAAAACGATAGCGGTAAATCAGTAAGAGACATCATAGATCGCACCATATCTAATAAAGTGTGGTTACGACATGGGGACACACCATTACGTTGTGGTGTTCCAGGTGGCGTGAGTTGCGAAACTATTCTGCATTGTTTCAAATGAAGTCCAAAATCATAACTCAAATATTCACCTCCACGATCATATCGTAGAAACTTAATTTTCCTGTTACGATGATTTTCCACTTCACTCTGAAATTCTTTGAACTTTTCAAATGTTTCAGACTTATGTTTCATCAAGTAGACATACCCATATCTGCTCAAATCATCTGGTGAAGGTCAGAAAATAACGATACCGGCCACAAGCATCAACACTCATCAGACCGCATACATCAGTATGTACTATTTCCAATAAGTCTGCTACTTGTTCCATTGTTCCATAGAACGGAGTCTTAGTCATCTTGCCCATGAGGCATGGTTCGCAAGCATCAAGTGATTCCAAAAGTCCATCAGCATAGAGTTTCTTCATGCACTTTACACCAATATGACCTAAACGGCAGTGCCACAAATAAGTTGCACTATCAATATTAAACTTATATCTTTTGGCTTCAATACTTTGAATATGTGTATCACTACTATCAAGATTTAGTAAAAATAGACCACTCATTAAGGGTGCATGACCATAAAATATATTACTCGTATAAATAGAACAACCATTATTCTCTGATTTAAATGAATAACCGTCTCGTATCAAACAAGATCCAAATATAATGTTCATCTTAACGCTGGCACCAAATAACAATTATTCAGGTCTAAAACTAATCCTGAAGGTAGATGTGGAGGTAGCGTGCCGACGACGATCACATCGACTTTGGAACCATTTCCTACGCGCATCGTCACCTCGTCCTTAGCCAATCTTCGCTTAATCCGTAGCCCCTATTTCGAGTTGCAAATATTAGCAACAGAACCAGTATCAAATACCCAGGTGCTACTACGAGCATTAGTAAGGTACACATCAATAACATATATATCAAATATAACTTTCACTTTGCCATCTTCTTATCCGCCAAATACTTGGGGCAGTTCCGCTTCCAGTGACTAGTCCCTTTGCAGTAGAAGCACTCGGTCTCAGGCTTAGGTCTAGACTTGGGCTTCTTCACTTGAGCATCGACTTGCTTGCCGTTCTTCTTGAAGTTCCCCTTCTTCCCTTTGCCCTTCTTCTTGAAACTGGTGGTCTTGTTGACCATCAACACTTGATGCTCCTTCTTGATTTCTACGTCCGCAGCCTTTAGCATCGTGAAGAGCTCGGGAATTGTCTTATCCATCCCTTGCATATTATAGTTCATCACGAAGCTTTTGTAGCTTGGTGGCAGTGATTGAAGAACTCTGTCAATGACACTATCAACCGGAAGATTAACTCCCAGCTGAGTCAAGTGATTGTGGTACCCAGACATTTTGAGTATATATTCAGTGGGAGAACTATTCTCCTGCATTTTGAAGCTATAGAACTTATTAGAGACATCATATCTCTCAATCCGGGCATTTGCTTGAAATATTAACTTCAATTCCTGGAACATCTCATATGCTCCATGACGTTTAAGACGTCATTGAAGTCCCGGTTCTAAGACGTAAAGCATGGCACACTGAACTATCGAGTAGTCACCAGCTTTGCTCTGCCAAACATTCTTAACGTCATCAGTAGCATCTGCAGTAGGCCTAGCACCTAGCGGTGTTTCCAGGACGTAATTCTTCTGTGCAGCAATGAGGATAATCCTCAAGTTACGGACCCAGACCGTGTAGTTGCTACCATCATCTTTCAACTTAGCTTTCTCTAGGAACACATTAAAATTCAACGGAACAACAGCACGGGCCATTTATCTACAATAACATAGATATGCAAAATACTATCAGGTACTAAGTTCATGATAAATTAAAGTTCAATTAATCATATTACTTAAGAACTCCCACTTAGATAGACAGCCCTCTAATCATCTAAGTGATCACGTGATCCATATCAACTAAACCATGTCCGATCATCACATGAGATGGAGTAGTTTTCAATGGTGATGGAGTAGTTTTCAATGGTGAACATCACTATGTTGATCATATCTACTATATGATTCACGCTCGACCTTTCGGTCTCAGTGTTCCGAGGCCATATCTGCATATGCTAGGCTCGTCAAGTTTAACCCTACTATTCTGCTTGTGCAAAACTGGCTTGCACTCGTTGTATGTGAACGTAGAGCTTATCACACCCGATCATCACGTGGTGTCTCAGCACGACGAACTGTAGCAATGGTGCATACTCAGGGAGAATACTTATACCTTGAAATTTAGTGAGAGATCATCTTATAATGCTACCGCCGTACTAAGCAAAATAACATGCATAAAGGATAAACATCACATGCAATCAATATAAGTGATATGATATGGCCATCATCATCTTGTGCCTTTGATCTCCATTTCCAAAGCACCGTCATGATCACAATTGTCACCGGCTTGACACCTTGATCTCCATCATAGCATCATTGTCGTCTTGCCAACTATTGCTTCTACGACTATCACTGCCGCTTAGTGATGAAGTAAAGCAATTACATGGCGATTGCATTTCATACAATAAAGCGACAATCATATGGCTCCTGCCAGTTGCCGATAACTGTATTACAAATCATGATCATCTCATACAATAATTTATATAATCATGTCTTGACCATATCACATCATAACATGCCCTGCAAAAACAAGTTAGACATCCTCTACTTTGTTGTTGCAAGTTTTACGTGGCTACTACGGGCTTAGCAAGAACCGTTCTTACCTACGCATCAAAAACCACAACGCGGTATAGTGATTGCTTTTTGATCTTCAGAAAGAACCCTGTTCATTGAATCCGTTTCAACTAAAGTTGGAGAAACTGACACCCGCTAGCCACCTGTGTGCAAAGCACGTCGGTAGAACTAGTCTCATGAACGTGGTCATGTAATGTCGGTCCGGGCCGCTTCATCCAACAATACCGCCGAATCAAGAAACAACTAGTGACGGCAAGACCTGGCTCGGATGCCACAGTTGGGGAACGTAGTATTTCAAAAATTTGCCAACGATCACGCAAGATCTATCTAGGAGAAGCATAGCAACGAGCGGGGAGAGTGTGTCCACGTACCCTCGTAGACCGAAAGCGGAAGCGTTAAGTAACGCGGTTGATGTAGTCGAACGTCTTCATGATCCAACCGATCAAGTATCGAGCGCACGGCACCTCCGCGATCTGCACACGTTCAGCTCGGTGATGTCCCTCAAACTCTAGATCCAGCTGAGGCCGAGGGAGAGTTTCGTCAGCACGACAGCTTGTTTATGGTGATGATGAAGTTACCGACGCAGGGCTTCGCCTAAGCACTACGACAATATGACCAATGTGGGAATCTGTGGAGGGGGCACCGCACATGGCTAAGAAATCAACTTGTGTGTCTATGGGGTGCCCCCTCCCCCGTATATAAAGGAGTGGAGGAGGGGGCCGGCCGGCCTCATGGGGTGCGCCCCAAGGGGGGAATCCTACTCCTACTAGGAGTAGGTTCCCCCCTTTCCTAGTCCAACTAGGAGGGGAAAGGAAGGGGAAGAAGAGAAGAAGGAAAGGGGGGCGGCCACCCCTCCCCAATTCGGATTGGGCTTGGGGCAACACGCCCCTCCTCTTGGCCGCCTCCTCTCTCTTTCACTAAAGCCCATGAGGCCCATTAACCCCCCGGGGGGGGTTCCGGTAACGCCCCGATACTCCGGAAAATGCCCAAACCTATCTGAAACCTTTCCAGTGTCCAAACATACCTTCCAATATATCAATCTTCATGTCTCGACCATTTCGAGACTCCTCGTCATGTCCGTGATCACATCCGGGACTCTGAACAACCTTCCGTACATCAAATCACAAAACTCAAAATACATATCGTCATTGAACGTTGAGCATGCGGACCCTACGGGTTCGAGAACTACATAGACATGACCGAGACTCATCTCCGGTCAATAACCAATAGCGGAACCTGGATACTCATATTGGTTCCTACATATTTGATACGTCTCCAACGTATCTATAATTTTTGATTGTTCCATGTTATTATATTATCTGTTTTGGATGTTTAATGGGCTTTAATATGTTGTTTTATATTATTTTTGGGACTAACCTATTAACCGGAGGCCCAATGCCAGTTTCTGTTTTTTTGCCTATTTTAGAGTTTGCAGAAAAAGAATACCAAACGGAGTCCAAATAGAATGAAACCTTCGCGATGATCTTTCTTGGACCGAAAGCAATCCAGAAGACTTGGAGTCAAAGTTTGGAACTCCACGAGGAAGCCACGAGACAGGAGGGCGCGCCCCCACCCTCGTGAGCCCCTCGTAGCTCCACCGACGTACTTCTTTCGCCTATATAATCTCTTATACCTTAGAAACACTAGGGAGAGCCACGAAACCACTTTTTCACCGCTGCAACCTTCTGTACCCATGAGATCCCATCTTGGGGCCTTTTTCGGCGATCTGCCAAAGGGGAGAATCGATCACGGAGGGCTTCTACATCAACACCATTGCCTCTCCGATGAAGCGTGAGTAGTTTACCACAGACCTTCGGGTCCATATTTATTAGCTAGATGACTTCTTCTCTCTATGTGATTCTCAATACAAAGTTCTCCTCGATGTTCTTGGAGATCTATTCGATGTAATACTCTTTTGCGGTGTGTTTGCCAAGATCCAATGAATTGTGGATTTATGAACAAGATTATATATGAATATTATTTGGTTCTTCTCTGAATTCTTATATGCATGATTTGATATCTTTGCAAGTCTCTTCGAATTATCGGTTTAGTTTGGCCTGCTAGATTGATCTTTTCTTGCAATGGGAGAAATGCTTAGCTTTGGGTTCAATCTTGCGTGTCCTTTCCCAATGACAGTAGGGCAGCAATGCACGTATTGTATTGTTGCCATCGAGGATAAAAAGATGAGGTTTATATCATATTGCTTGAGTTTATCCCTCTACATCATGTCATCTTGTTTAATGCGTTACTGTAACACCCCAAGAATCATGCTACAGTAATCTCCCCTAATGGTGGCCATGTCATCGTGATTACTATGCAGCTTGCCATATGTCCAAAAATCAAAGCCATTTTCAAATTTAAAATAAAGTCCAATAAATTTTTTCTTCGAGCAGTAAAATTAAATGTTCACAATATTATATAAATTCCACTGATCATTGTCATCTTCAATCCAACTTTAATTGAGACTCCAAAAATTTCTCTGGCTATTTTTGGATGACCCAACATCACCCTCCATCACTTTTAATTTCAAACCAAAATTCAAATGAATTCAAATGAGGTTCAAACTTTAGTGGCAGAGACATAATTTATCGTGCTATTTTCAGGAGCAGGTTTTATATTTTATAAAACGTTTTTTTATGAAAACAGAAAACTAAAAGAGAAAAAGCGGAAAGAAAAATAAACCCCTGGGCCCCATGGCCCAAAAGGCCAATGCAGCCCAACAGGACCGACCGGCCCAACCCCTCCCCGAGTCATCTCCCTCTCCTCCCCTGTTCGACCGACCGGGAGGGGCTCCCGCTCGTCCCCGCCGGACCCGGCGCCGTGCCCCGTACGCCACCGACGGGAGGATAAGGCCGCCCCCTGGCGCCTCGGTTCCTCCCTGGCCTCACTCCCGTTCTCATCCACTCCCCCTCTCCCAGGCATTCCCCTCTCTAGTTCTGTCCCACTCCCGAACGCCTCCGTCACCGCTGTTGTCGTCGACCTCACGGCCACGGTTGCCCCCACGCCGAGCTGGGAGGTCCCGCGGATCTGCCGTCGTGTGCTTCGTCTTCCTCGCCCACGAGCTCAAGCCCGGAGCCACCGCATCGGCCGGATCGACACCATCTTCTTCCTCGGTCATCGCCGTTGTTCTTCGTCGATCCGTCGCCTCTGCAGCTCCTAAGACACCAACGGGCCTTCGTGTGCCTCTGTGGTGAGCACCTCCTCCGATTCCCGGCCTTTACTCCATTGATTCATTGCTGTATCGTCATCCCCACGAGCTCGAGCGCCATGGCCGAAACCTCTCATCCACGTGCGCGCCCACGTGCTCCTGGTCGCGCCCTCGCGAGCCACCCACGCCCGCGCCCTTGGGCCTCGCATGCGCCTGCGCTCCTCCTCCCCTGCTACCGCAGCTGTTGCTGCCCTGCGCTGTCGCGGCCGCACACTGCTCTACCTGCTGCTGCTTGCGGCGCTGCTGCTGCCCCGCTACGCCAGCCAGCGTGCACGCGCACCGCGCCCCCGCTCGCCTTCTGCTGATGCTGCCTTGCCGTGCCTGCTGTTGTTCTGCTGTCGCTACTGCTCTTTCCTGCTGCTTCCTCTGCCTGGTACTGCGCTGCTTCTTTTGCCTGTAGTTGCTACTACCGCTAGTGTTGCTTGGCTCCTGCTACGGCTGCTTGCAATCGCTGGTTGCTGCTAGTGGTGGCTATGGCCGTGTGTGCGTAGGTGTGTGTGTGGCCGGGTTAATTAGTTTAGGCTAATTTAGACTACTAAGGTAATCTTTGTTAGGTTAGTTGCTAGCCTATGGCAGGTGGACCCTATTTAGTTAAAGTTAGTTTTTAATTATTTTGTTTACATATAGTCTATGCCATGTGGGCCACACCTTCGCTTTTGACCAGCAAATTGACTTGGTCAATTCGGAGTAAACAAATGATGTAATTTTAGAAAACTGTATAAATTTTGAAAATTAATAGAAAATAATTGGTAACTCTGATGAAAAAGTTTTATACATGAAAGTTACTCAGAACGACGAGACGAATCCGAATACACTGTCTGTTCATCCGCCGCATGTCCTTAGCATAGCGAACACGCAACTTTCCCCCTCTGATTCATCTGCCCGAAAACGCGAAACATCGGGTATATTTTTCCGGATGTTTCCCCCCTTCACCGGTATCACCTCATACCGCGTTAGGGCACACCTAGCACCGCTACTTGTTATGTCATGCATCGCTATGTATCTGTTTGCATTATATTCATTGTTTCTTCCCCCTCTTCTCTCCGATAGACTACGAGACTGATGTCGCTGCTGGTGCCCCGATCGACTATGCTGTCGACGACGACCCCTCCTTGCCAGAGCAACCAGGCAAGCAAACCCCCCTTGAGCATTCCGATATCGCCCATCTCTTTCCCTCTGTTGCTTGCATTAGAACTGCTACTGCTTTATGTATGATCCTACTCTAATGCATAGTCTGTTTTTGTTACCTGCTTATTGTTACTTTAACTGCTTATCCTAAACTGCTTAGTATAGGTTGGTTAGTGATCCATCAGTGACCCCACCTTGTCCCAGTTGCCTCGCCTTATGTTCAATGACTCGATCAACGTGATCGACGTCCAGGCCCCGACACCGCACATCACCCCCTAGTTGTACGACTCTACAGAGTTACCATCGAGTGCCGAGGGTGGAACCTCTTACATCGCTCCTGATGAGATCTTTGTAGTGTAGCTAAACCGTCGAGGTCATCGAGGGTGATTTCCTCCTTAACCAGTTCCGTTACCGCTCTGGCGTGCAACCCCTCAAGTGTGAACCTCGAGGATGGATCCTCTTACGTTCACCTTGATGATAACATCGAGTGGGATTCACCGGGGGTGATTCCTCGGGTTTTCCCCTTGGTGTTAGACACACAGTTAGTATGGTTACTATGACTTTACACTGAGCCATGTTACTAAAGACGGGTCGACCCTGAGGGGTACCCGCGCGAGCTTAATAGCGAGTGATGTGGAGTCGGGTTGACCTGGAAGGTGCCCGCGAGATACTTACGAGGCGTGGCCGGGCATTCTTAGCCCTTGCCGCAAGTACTCGAGACGGGGCGACGGGGTCACATCGATCGTGAGTATCTGCTCGTTACCGCGCGTTCCTAATCCACTACGATTTGGATATTTGATCCGAGGGGCCTCTGGCCTAATAGCACTAACCATCACGTGGGCATTGTATGGGCGTTCTGCGTCGTATACATCAGTCGAAGCTTAATAGACGTCAGCGACTGAGCAACGCGCGCCGGGTTGGACTGGTAAGCACCTACCTTTTTGAAGGAGGTAGCTAGGTCTGCTCACCGGCCGCCCACGCAACGTGCAGGAGTTCCCAGGGAGATGGCCCATGACTCCTGGGGGCATAGGTTTAGTCCGGCGTGCTGGCCTCTCTATTAAGTCTAGGTCGGGTTGCGGCGTATTGTTTGGCTGAGGCCGGGCATGACCCAGAAAAGTGTGTCCGGCCGGAGTTAATCGAGCGTGGTGGGTAAGTTGGTGCACCCCTGCAGGGAAGAAAACATCTATCGATAGCCTGTCCTATGGTAACGGACACTTGGAGTTGTATCCCGATCGATACAACTAGAACTGAATACTTGAGATGAGACATGATTATGATGAATGGATAGTATGGCTCTGGGATTGCTTTCTCGCAGGGAGTCGAGAAAGGATCTGTGGCCGAGGTTGATAACACTACCGCTACTTTACCTTATGCTACTCTACTCCCTCCTGTTGCTGCAAGATGGTGGGTTCCAGAAGATGCTAGTCTTCGATATGCTAGGCTTTCCCCTTCCCTTCTGGCATTCTGCAGTTTAGTCCACAGATACAACCCCTTTCCCTTGATACAGATGCATACTTAGTTTAGATCTGATGTAAGTCTTGCGAGTACTTTGGATGAGTACTCACGATTGCTTTGCTACTTCTTTTATCCCCCATACCCGATGGTTGCGACCAGATGACGGAGCCCAGGAGCCAGACGACGCCACCGATGACTACTACTACCCGGAGGATGCCTACTACTACATGAAGACCGCCGACGACTAGGAGTAGTTAGGAGGCTCCCAGGCAGGAGGCCTCGCCTTTTTCGATCGTTGTTGCTTTTGTGCTAGCCTTCTTAAGGCAATCTTGTTTAACTCATGTCTGTACTCAGATATTGTTGCTTCCGCTGACTCTTGAGTTTTCGAGCTTATGTATTCGAGCCCTCGAGGCCCTTGGCTTGTAATATAAAGCTTGTATTATTTTAATTTGTGTCTAGAGTTGTGTTGTGATATCTTCCCGTGAGTCCTTGATCTTGATCGTACACATTTGGGTGTATGATTAGTGTACGGTCAAAGCGGGGGCGTCACAGTTACCCCGTTCTTATGAACTTAATACTCTAGATGCATGCTGGATAACGGGCGATGTGTGGAGTAATAGTAGTAGATGCAAGGAGTCGGTCTACTGCTACGAGCATAGCAGCAACACGCTTTCTGCACACACGCTACTGCTAAGCGGGGCCCGCCATGTGGCCAGTTTTGAAATTAGTAGTAGCGACAAATCCTAATCTCAATATATGCCAACTCAACAAACACCATTGAAGACACCTGTAGAGCATCTTTATAATCACCCAATTATGTTGTGATGTTTGATAGCACACTAAATGTTTCTCCGGTATTTGGGGTTGCATAATCTCATAGTCATGGGAACATGTATAAGTTATGGAGAAAGCAATAGCAATAAACTAAACGACCATAGTGCTTAAGCTAACGAATGGGTCATGTCAATCACATCATTCTCTAATGCGTTCATCAAATGACAACTCATGTCTATGGTTCGGAAAGTTAATCATCTTTGATTAACGAGCTAGTCAATGTAGAGGCATACTAGTGACACTCTGTTTATCTATGTATTCACACATGTACTAAGTTTTTGGTTAATACAATTCTAGCATGAATAATAAACATTTATCATGATATAAGGAAATATAAATAACAACATTATTATTGGGCATATTTTTTTCAATCATGTATGTTTTTTCTTTAGTTGAGGCGGTTCTTTAGAATCGGAAATGAAATAGATGGCAGGACGGAGGACAAAAAACAAAATGAATGATAGATAGAAGCTTACATTTGGGTCGGACCAGAAATACGATATATGGAGTCTAGTATTTTTTTCTTTTGAGCTGTCGAATATAGTCTTTGGCAAAAGGAAAAGGGAAACTCTGGTGTATGCCAACCGGCCTGAGAGGTTTTATTTATTTGGCATCCTATTTAACTGTTAGGTGGAGTTTGCTACTCTAGTTGGCATGTAATGCCCGGACTCTTAAATGGATTAGATATCTTGTCCGTGCATTGTGACGGCTGCACAATATTTTCTAGACAATCATCATTATTTATCAGTCATTTATTGTTAATATGATTGCATACCGAAATGACAATTGAATCTATATCTATATCTATATCTCTAATAATAAAGGGGTTATTACTTCTGGTGGTACGTCACCAAAATTGTCCTCAAATTTGTAAAATATTACCCACTGATGTCATCTATAAGTGATAAAAAAACGTTCACACGGAGGAATCTCTGCCTGCGCCGGCCCATGCAGTCAGAATCTTCTATACTGCGCTCAGCGCGCCTGTTTGAGCCGGCCCATGTCCGGGCGGCCTATTTTCGTTTTTTATTCTTCATTTTTCTTTTCCGACTATATTTTTTCTACTTTAAATAATTTGGAACTTCAAAAAAGTTCCAGAAATTAATACAAAATGAGAATTTTGAAATAAAATGTTCAGTATTTCATATTTGTGGATTAAGAAAATGTTTGTGATTTTTCAAAAATGTTTGCGTTTTAAAAAAATGTTCAAAATTTTGAAAAAAAAATTATGGGAAATCATAAAATGTTCATGGTTTTTATAAAATTCGTTATTAAAAAAAGGTTCATGAAATTGAACAAAATTTCATCAATTAAAAAAGTGTTCAAGGATTGAAAAATATCCTAAGAATTAAAAAACTGTTCGTGACTTAAAAATATTTTATTCATTCATAAAATTTTCGCTGGTTCATAAAATGATCCCTGTTCAAGAATTCATCCGATTAACCAGTTAACTTGCCGATTAATCCCTACTCATAGGGTCCCCGAGTAGCTGATTACCTGGTAAATTGTCCGATTAATTGATTAAATGGCCGATTAACTTGCCGATTAGCCTATTAATCCCCTACTCACTAGCCGACCGAGCAGCTACCAGTTAACGATTTCCTCAACAATGAAAATGATCATGCATTTCAAAAAAAAGTCTTTAAATAAAAAATGTTTTTAAATTTCAAAAATTGTTCCACCAATTTGCAAAAAAATGTTTGTCGACCCTAGAAATGTTTGCCTATTCAAAAAAATTGTTTAGAATTTTTTTCACAATTTTTTAAAATATTCACAGATAGTATGTAATGTTCATGAATTCAAAAAATGTTCATAATTTTAGTAAATATTCAAAAACCTGTAAAACAATTATGAATTTGAAAAATATTCACAATTTCAGATATGTTCACGATTTAAAAAGAATCATTAGTTTCAAAAATTGTTCGCGATTTCTCAAAAATGAGAGTGATAGTGTATCTCGGTGATGCAGCAAAATATGGCGATGGTCATTGAAGATTATGATCTTTTATCCCGGTGGAACGCACGGGCTGTTTTGCTAGTCAATACTTATTGACTTATAAAAAGTACTCCATATGATTTTATTTTACAGGCCAATAAGACGTGAGCTAGTTCTGGAGGTTGTTTAGGAAAACCAGTAAGAAAAAGAATAAATTAAATCAGAAATGGATGATAGAACCTTATGCACTTTTTGCGGGGTAACCTTATGTTTATCCTAAAGCATGATAGAAAGGAAAGGATATACGAATGGCTAATTACTCGCGGGCAATATTACCACAGCATCGACAAACAACATTTGCTCTTTCGTTTGGCACACAAATAAAAAACACGTTGTCTCTGAATGAACAATGTTTCTCTTTCTTTTGCTGCTTCCCCTCGTAACTAACTGTGCACAGACAAGAGAGGCGAGCTAGAGCCAGGGCGAGTCGTAGACGGGGGTGACGACGGCCTTGACGGCGAGGAACTTGTCGAGCGCGTGCATGCTGGCGTCCTTGCCGAACCCGCTCATCTTGCGGCCCCCGAACGGGCAGTCGGCGTCCATGGCGAAGTAGCAGTTGACCCACACCACCCCGGCGCGGATGGACCGCGTCATCCTGTTGGCCACGTCGATGTCCTTGGTCACCACCCCCGCCGCCAGCCCGTACCTCGTGTCGTTCGCCTTCGCGATCGCCTCCTCCACCGTCCTAGAACCATGGAAAGAAGATTCAATGCCATCACAGATTCAGAGTGCAAATAGTTGTATCTCTGTCGATCGACCGGGATGGGCTTACCTGAACTTCATCAGGCACATGACGGGTCCGAAGATCTCCTCCTTTGCTATGGTCATGTCATCCTGTTCACAGATTCCGCACCACGATGTCAGATATATACTAGATAGAGAGCGAAGTGATCATGGAACGGGATTACAGTGCGTGTTCTGGCGGGGAATTTCGACCTTGACATCGGTGAAAACCGTGGGCTCGATGTAGTAACCTCTCTCACCACAGGGCTTTCCTCCCGTCAGTACGGTGGCCCCTTCTCGCTTGCCATGGTCGATGTAGCTGAGCACCCTCTCGTATTGTTCCTTGTCCACCTGGGCACGAGTAATAGCATCCAAGTTTCAGATTCAATAGAAATCGATCTGTGTCGTACAAGCAGTGGGAATGATCCATTGTTTTTCACCTGAGGCCCTTGATTGACGCGAGGATCGAAAGGGTCCCCGACAACCCAGCTCTCCATGCGCTCCGCCAACTTCTTCACGAATCGGTCGTAGATGCCCTCTTGCAGGTACACACGGCTCGCCGCGACGCAAGCTTCTCCCTGCAACATCAATGAATGATGATCTCAGCTGCTCTAACTCGTATGGCTAGGCTGTCTCTCTAATCAAGATGTTGTTCACCTTGTTGAAGAAGTTGGCGCTGATGGAGAGATCCACGGCCAGGTCCACGTCCGCGTCGTCGAAGATGATGAGGGGAGATTTGCCGCCCAGCTCCAGGGACACCGGCTTCAGGTTGCTCCTCGCCGACGCCTCCATTATCAGCCGCCCAACTGGTGTTGATCCCGTGAAACTCACCTGGACGAGCAAGAAAACATATAGAGCAACTGAGTAAGTAACTACTTGCTCACGTACTAAATCAGTAGGGTGTTGTGAGATTACCATGTCGACGTCCATGTGAGACGCGATCGCTGCTCCCGCCGTTGGGCCGAAGCCGGGGATCACATTGATCACCCCGTCCGGGACTCCCGCCTGCTCAAGAACAGAGCGCCAAAAGTTCAGAACAAGAGAGACGGTGCGTGTCTCGTGTCAGGTTACCGGTCTGTCTGACCTGCTTGGCCAGGTGAGCGAAGTAGAGCGCGCTGAGCGGGGTCTGCTCGGCCGGCTTGACGACCATGGTGCAACCGGCGGCCAGCGCCGGGGCGACCTTGCAGAAGAACATGATGGCGGGGAAGTTCCAGGGGATGATGAGCCCGGCGACGCCCATGGGCTCGCGCAGGGTGTGCCCCTGGAACTGGTTCGACATCTTGAGCGTCTCGCCGTGGATCTTGTCGGCCGCTCCGGCGAAGTAGCGCAGGGAGCTTGCGGAGCTCCCGATGTCGACCACCCTGGTCACCATGCGCGGCTTGCCGGCGTCCAGGCTCTCCAGCAGGGTCAGCTCCTCCGCGTGCTGCTCCACGAGGTCCGCGTACTTCGTCATGATCCTTCCTCTTTCCTGCGCGCCATTCATTGGTTGCTCTTTTCAGATTGAACTGTAATTCTTTCATTTTTTTGTGTATGATGAAGAATTGATAGAGGAAAGAATCCTACGGATCCGGGCATGCGAGGCCATTTGCCATGATCGAAGGCTTCTCTTGCCGCCTTGACCGCCAGGTCCACGTCCTTCTTGTCACCTTCGGCGATGCTGGCGATCACATCCCCGGTGCGCGGATCCCTGGTCTCGAATGTCTTACCTGATCAAGCAGAAAACCAAATAAACAGCCGTGAAGTTCAGATCAGAAAGAGACAAAAATCTACGGAATACAGGACCACCATCAGGGACTAGCTATAAAATCAAACTGATTTCCTGTTTCAGAATGGCTTAGAGATTTCTTTCTCTCTGTTGACCGAGCTGCATACCTCAGAATGCACTACTATTCTGTTGTACATCTCTAAATACTTGGGTTATTATTGTTAAACTTCATGCACTAGTCAACGCAACCAAAAGTCCGAACTGATGAAAAGGCTAGGCAATTCACATATACATTTTAACACCTTCTCTCACGTGTGACGCGGAAAGTCAACATGTGGACAGACTCAGAGGTATGGCTCAAGAGGACTATACGTGGATACAAGGGGAGGGGGGGGGGGGGGGGGGGGGAGGGGACAACAATTTTTAGATAAATCACGAAAGTCAGGACTTGAAATCAAGACCTTGAGCTCTGATAGCATGTTAAGCTTCATGTACTAGTCAACGCAACCAAAAGTGTACATGTGGATTGCCTAGCTCTTTTCATCAGTTTGGACTTTTGGTTGCGTTGGTTAGTGCATAAAGGTTAACATGGTATCAGAGCCTAAGGTCTTGTGTTCAAGTCCTGACTTTCATAGTTTATTCAAAAATTGTTGTTGCCCCCCTCTTATGTCCACGTATTGGCCTTAACAATTATGGTGGCTTTGGCTATTTAAGAATTATATTTTTAATGGCAAAATCTCTTCTATTTTGCAGGTTTTGTACCATTGTATGTATTGCCTTCGTATGTGGTCTATGCTATGTTGAACGGAGTACCAACCACTGTTCCAAGGTTGTGTATGCCGGTAGAGAGATTCTTGCCCAACATGGATGGAAACATAATTTGTTGATCGGTCCTCCACCTCCTTCAACTGGCATAGTATCACTCCCGTATGACCTTATTGTTGCCAACATGCCATTTTTCTTACTTCTGTGAGACTTGGGACAACAATTTTTAGATAAATCGCGAAAGCCAGGACTTGAAATCAAGACCTTGGGCTCTGATACCATGTTAAGCTTCATGCACTAGTCAACGCAACCAAAAGTGTATATGTGAATTGCCTAGCCCTTTCCATCAGTTCGGACTTTTGGTTGCGTTGGTTAGTGCATAAAGGTTAACATGGTATCAGAGCCTAAGGTCTTGTGTTCAAGTCCTGGCTTTCGTAGTTTATTCAAAAATTGTTGTTGCCCCCCTCTCTTATGTCCACATATAGGCCTCTTGCATCACACGTGAGAGGGTGTGTTGAAGTGTATATGTGGATTGCCTAGCCCTTTCCATCAGTTCGGACTTTTAGTTGCGTTGGCTAGTGCATGAAGCTTAACAATTATGGTGGCTTTGGCTATTTAAGAATTATATTTTTAATGGCAAAATCTCTTCTATTTGCAGGTTTTGTACCATTGTATGTATTGGCTTCGTATGTGGTCTACGCTATGTTGAACGGAATATCAACCACTGTTCGAAGGTTGTGTATGCCGGTAGAGAGATTCTTGCCCAACATGGATGGAAACATAATTTGTTGATCGGTCCTCCACCTCCTTCAACTGGCATAGTGTCACTCCGTATGACCTTATTGTTGCCAACATGCCATTTTTCTTACTTTTGTGAGACTTAGTTTTGGTTGTCTGCATATTTGCTATGCAGAGACCAGGTGTTGTTCATTATGTTTTGTATTTGCTTGTTGCGATTTTTTAAATAAAAATAGGATGAAAAAGTCAATTTTTTTACAACAATCTTAGAGTGCTTCTTAAAATTATCAGAATATATTAAAAAACATTATTCCGTATGTAGCATGGATAATACAACACTTATTGAAAATGATAGCAACCCGAAATTTTTTAAAAAGAGAGAAGTGATCATAAGCCTTACACAAAAACTATAGACATTGGGTGATTTTAATATTATAAATCATCTATGATATTTCTTCAAAAGTTATGAGTTAATCTCTTTTCATCGGAAAATATCCAGTAATACCATCCCTCGCATGCATCGATGCTCCTAATTTAGAAAAAAAAACAAATTTAAACATTTAAAAAAATCTGAAATAATTGTGAGTGTTCATAAGATATGTGTCTACAACCCCTCAAAAATTTAGATCTAAATTTGGAACAAAAAAAGAAACCAAAAAAGATAAATCCAGATGTGAATAGTGTCATTTTTTTACCTTTGTCATCTTTTGGCATATTCATGATGAATTTGGATTGTAATTTTTCAGGGACTTGTAGACACAAATGTTAAGAGCATACATGATTTGGTTCAAAAATCATTGAAATGTTTAAGTTTGAACTTTTCAATTGGGAGCATGAGAGCATGGATGGGTTGGTACCACCTTATACTTTCCCCTCTTTTTTCTAACCTTTTATGTATTTTTTAGCCGAGACCTCGGAGCAATTGTTCTATGGTATTTTAACCTTTTTTGTATGTATTCCTTGTTTAAAGTTTCCACAAATTTTAGCAACTCAAATGCAATCTTTTGAATTTTAAAAAATCTAAATCTACTTGGCTCTGATTTTTTTCTAGCAATTTCAATGACATGTTTCCACACTTGTTTCGAATCCATGTTTAAAGTTTACATATAGGAAAAATTGTCGCCATGTCGATATGTGTTGGTGAGAAGCAAAACTCCATGCTACTAAAAGATAAAGATCAAACTGCCTAGTTGAACCCCGGCAAAAGAAGACTTACCTGCTTTAAAATGTAGTGACATGCGGTTAAATAAACTTAGCTAATAGGTAAGGACCCAAAAGTTATATTTTACTTAACTAACAATCAGTTAAACATTCTAGGCGGGAGCTATAGTTGTCCCGTCTTGGAGCTTTAGAAAGTCTCGTTATGTGTCTATTCGACCCATCCGGCGGTGGTGACGGAGGTACTTAATAATGGTTACTTAGGCTTCTTATGGCTCTAGTGGCGCATGGGACACAAGATCCCATGATGAGATCATGTGCAATAAATGACCGGATACCCAATTGTATCATGGCCATGTGATTGAGGACATTAAGCATCTACTTCCTTCGTCCCGTAATATAAGAGCGTTTTTGACACTAGTGTAGTGTCAAAAACATCATGGCCATGTGATTGAGGACATTAAGCATCTACTCTCGCCGTCCCATAATATAAAAGTGTTTTTAGTTCAGTTCCTTAGAAAGGTTGAGATCGAACATTATATTATGTATCAGAATAGGGGCTCGGGTGTGGCCAGCTTTCATATGTCTTATTATTTGGGATAGCTACATTGCCCTGGCTGGGTATTGAGAAGTATGGGAACACCATGTCCGAGTCAGGCGATGCTAAAGGCAGATGAATAGGTAGGTGTTCACTATTTGTGCTGCCTTCCAGCTGTGGTGGGAAACTATTTGTGCCGCCTTCCAGCTGCGGTGGGAACCGTACGCAATAAGGCACCCTCCGGCTTTGTCTCCGACTTCTTCATTTTTTGCAAGAGAAATTTCTGATATATTCATAATTAATCATGGTAGTATAAAAAGCAATAGAGGTAAAAGAAATTACAAAGGCCATCAAAGGTGGGGCGGACGTGAACGCAGGCATTCGCATGCTTCTAGAAGGTGACAGATGGGCTTGAAAGGGAGCCAGTGACGTGAACGCAAGGGGCAACATTTTTTTTCACTGCTTCAAACTTATTTGTTCTTTTCACTGCTTCAAACTTATTTGTTTTCATTATTTCCGAGCAAGGGAGCCAGTGACGTGAACGCAGGCATTCGCTCGCTTTTAGTGACGGACGGGCTTGGAAGGCGACAGTAGGGATGTAAGTGGCAAATAAATGGCATCCATAATTCCGTTTAGCTAGTTTTTGCTAGCTTGATAGTTTATTTTCCTCAAATAAACAAAAAAACCTTTTTGAACTATAATATTATAAATAGACTTTAAACAAAATTAAACAGGACCCGGTTGACATCCCTAGGCGACAGGCTCTACGGTCACTCGAATCTGATTTGAAGACGCATCATCGATGGCATCTCACGGGCGCATGCTCCTGCAAACGAGAAACGGCCGTCCCAGACAAGGAAAACGGGACCAGATGACAACGAGAACGAGAGGAAGGAAGAACACGAGGAAGTGTGCCGTGGGGGCTGACAACAAGGACGTCATGAGCCTCTAGACAGAAGAACACATGTGTTGCTCTTGCCATCCCAAGAATTTCATCGGTGCCCCTCTCTCTCTCTGCCCCAAGACAATGGGCTCCTTTTTTCTAGCATAAGAAGGGCTTCCCCTCTGATTTTCATTTAAGAAACTACATGATTCGCCTAATACTTTTTCCGTCTCAAAATAAATGTCTCAATTTCTACTGCAGGGAGATAGACAATGGGCTCCTAGCTACAAGCTCATCAGTGCCATGCATCTCGGCATAGAGATCAGATCGCCTACAAGCTCATCAGCCCCTGCTGTCATAGCTACGTTTTGTCGTACTTTCCGCCCTCTATTTGCAAGACTACTAGAGGACATTTCTTTAGCTGAGCTAAGCACCCCGTCACGCTAGCTAAGCTCGTGGCTTGTTCTCACTTAGTTTACAACAAGCTAGCCATGTTACTTCCGTGGATTCCGCTTAGCACGGTGTGTCTTATCGTAGCTGGTCATGCCATGTTCGCCAAGAACTGTGCGTCGTGAAGAGGGTCAACAACATGTGGCTCCGCGCCAGAACTGACCTCAAATTCCGCCCCCTTTGACGCTTGATGATAGAGTATTCGTTGTTCGGGATTCATAGTTCAGCCAACCACGAGCAAAGCCTGCTCGGTTAGTTCGAACTAAGCTCAGACTCTCAAGGTGAACGGTCCATTTTGAAGGGGCTGCTAGCGAAGTTGTAGTGCAAATACGTATATATTTTCAGCTGCTAAGGCTATGTTGAATGATACTCGTAGATGCGTACGCAAGACAAAGGAGAGAAGAGATGCGGAGGCGCGTACCGGAGACGGCGTCGACGAAGGCCCCGTTGATGAAGAGCTTGGTGTACCTGATCTCCGGCATCTCCATGGACACGCTGCCGCCGTTGCCGTTCTCCGTGCCCCCGTCGCCATTGCGCTCGCTCGCCATGGCCTCCTGCTCTCTTCTCCCAGACCGGTGCCGGCTCTCGCGCAGTGTGATGATGTGTGTGGACTGTCGAGTGGACCGTGTAGTGAGGACAGAGGGGAGGGGGGTGCCCTTCGTTTTTATGGAGAAGAAGAAAAGAAAGTGCCATCCGCGCGCGCGGCAAAACTAGGCCCGGCCGACACACACCTCGCGTAACAGCTCCGTCCGACTGTCCGTCCCCATTGGCGCCGTTGCGAGACCCGTGAGATGTGTGGCGTCCGTCATCGTGGTGCTAGACTACAAACACGATAGATGAGTGCACGTATATATTATCGGGCCTACTCACCAGGAGCCTAACTCTCCAGCGATCAAAGCCATTCGTCCAGCGAGATCTTATTTGGTCTAGCACACTATTTAACTGTTGGGTGGAGCTTCGAATATGGTCGTTGGTATTCGATGTGCGACGAATGCTATTCGCCACTTGGTGAGGAGTCTTGTGATTTAGTGATACTCGGGCTCGTGGACATATTCTTCTATAAGAATCGGACAGCGGCTTCTTTCGCTTCGTTCATAGTTTTTCAATTGTTTATTATAATCGTTGAATATATAATCGTTTAATTGGTCCTGTGCTAGACAGATTTTTTTATGGGTATGTTAGGCAAATCAAGAGTAGGGCTTTGTATTGTAGGAACCTTTGTCACCCGTATTCTTTTCTTCTTGTTCCTTTTTTGCTGAAGGCCGGATGGCTGTATTGATCCAGTTGACAATTCGGTCCTATAGATTATATCTTCTAGGTCGGGTTTGGTTACCTGCATTTGGCCCAACCAGGCACGCGCGGGAAGATTTTAGACTGTTTTGTTGCCCCATACACTGTTCGGTCTGCATCGCACGAAGTTTAAAGCACCTCCTTGCTAGGCCCAACCGCTACGCCTGAATCGGCAGTTTCTGGAGAGCCAGGCTCGGCCGAAGCAGGGGAGGGGAACACGGCTCTGAGCTCGTGCGACCACGAAGATGGCGCGAGCTCGCGCGCGTCTTCGAAAAATGGGCGGGAGGATTTAGGCACACCTCCCGCCGACTCGGTCGCCCCTATTTAGCCCCCTTCTCCCAGCGCCCAAACTCCCGCCACCCTTCTCCCCCCTTTCGAGCTTTCCCGCCGACGCACGTCGGCATTGAGGAGCAGGTAAGCGGCGCCCCTTCACCCGCGGGCGGTCCACGGCGGCGACTCCTGTCCTCAACTTCTTCGACCGTTCCCGCGTACCCCTCGAGCTGCAGCCATAACCTCTGTGAGTTCAATCACCCCCTTCTCTCTGTTCATTGTAACTAGATCTGAAAGCATGTGGTCGTAGGGTTTGATGTGCAAGCATGTGATAGGGTTGATTCGTACGCCATATGTGAGCAGATGATAGATTGTGATGTTGTGGTAGCTATTTGTGGTGGATATGTGCTACCTCTTGAGCTTGCGTTTGTTTTTTACCTTGAAGTGGAAAGGGTAATGCAGCAAAGTAGAGTAAGTATTTCCCTCAGTTTTGAGAGCCAAGATATCAATCCAGTAGGAGACCACAAGCAAGCCACCGAATACCTGCACAAACAAATACCAACTTACACCTAACGCGATAAAGGGGTTGTCAATCCCTTCACGGTTATTTGCAATGTGAGATCTAATAGAGATATATAAGCGGCATAGTGATGTTTTTGGTATTTTTAGTTTATGGAACGGAAAGCAAAAGATTGCAAAGAAAGTAAATAGAAAACTAAAAGTGTAGATCGGAAACTTATATGATGGAAAATAGACCTAGGGGCCATAGGTTTCACTAGAGGCTTCTCCCAAGAAAGGAATTATTACGGTGGGTGAACAAATTACTGCCGAGCAAATGATAAAAAAGCACAAATTTATGATGATATCTAAGGCAATGATCATGAACATAGGCATCACTTCCGTGTTAAGTAGACCGAAATGATTCTGCATCTACAACTATTACTCCACACATCGACCGCTATCCAACATGCATCTAGAGTATTAAGTTCATAAGAACAGAGTAACGCTTTAAGCAAGACGACATGATGTAGAGGAATTAACTCAAGCAATATGATGAAAACCCCATCTTTTTATCCTCGATGGCAACAATACAATACGTGTCGATTCCCCTTCTGTCACTAGGATCGAGCACTGCAAGATTGAACCCAAAGCTAAGCACTTCTTCCATTGCAAGAAAAAACAATCTTGTTGGCCAAACCAAATCGATAGTTCGAAGAGACTTGCAAAGATATAAAATCATGCATACAAGAATTCAGAGGAGATTGAAATAATATTCATAGATAAGCTGATCATAAATCCACAATTCATCGGATCTTGGCAAACACACCGCAAAAGAGTATTACATCGAATAGATCTCCAAGAACATCGAGGAGAACTTTGTATTGAGAATCAAAGAGAGAGAGAGAGAGGAAGCCATCTAGCTACTTGCTATGGACCCGTAGGTCAGTGGTAAACTACTCACGCTTCATCGGAGAGGCAATGGTGTTGATGTAGAAGCCCTCCCTGATCAAATCCCCCTCCGGCAGGACGCCGGAAAAGGCCCCAAGATGGGATCTCACGGGTACAGAAGGTTGCGGCGGTGGAAAAGTGGTTTTGTGGCTCCCTGGAAGTTTTTGGGGTATATGAGTATATATATGAGGAATATCTAGGTCAGGAGGTCACCGAGGGGTCCACGAGGTTGGGGGGTGCGGCGTCCTACCCCCTGGGCGCGCCATCCACCCTTGTGGCCGCCTCGTGGCTCTTCTCACTTGCATTCCAAGTCTCATGGGTGTCTTCTGGTCTAAGAAAAATCACCGCGAAAGTTTTATTCCATTTGGACTCCATTTGGTATTCCTTTTCTGCGAAACTCTAAGACAAGGAAAAAACAAAAACAACACTGGGCTCTAGCTTAATAGGTTAGTTCCAAAAATCATATAAAATAGTATATTAATGCATATAAAACATTCAAAACAGATAATATAATAGCATGGAACAATAAAAAATTATAGATATGTTGGAGGCGTATCAAGCATCCCCAAGCTTAATTCCTGCTCGTCCTCGAGTAGGTAAATGATAAAAACAGAATTTTTGATGTGGAATGCTACCTAACATATTTATCCATGTAATTCTCTTTATTGTGGCATGAATGTTCAGATCCGTAAGATTCCAAACAAAAGTTTAATATTGACATAAAAACAATAATACTTCAAGCATACTTCAAGCATACTAACAAAATAATTATGTCTTCTCAAAATAACATGGCCAAAGAAAGCTTATCCCTACAAAATCATATAGTCTGGCTATGCTCCATCTTCATCACACAAAATATTCAAATCATGCACAACCACGATGACAAGCCAATCAATTGTTTCGTACTTTTAATGTTCTCAATTTTTTTCAACTTTCACGTAATACATGATCGTGAGGCATGGATATAGCACTATAGGTGGAATAGATGGTGGTTGTGGAGAAGACAAAAGAAGAAGATAGTCTCACATCAACTAGGCGTATCAACGGGCCATGGAGATGCCTATCAATAGATATCAATGTGAGTGAGTAGGGATTGCCATGCAACAGATGCATGATGTCCCTTGAAGCTATGTCAGTATCTCCCCAAAGAGTAAGGGATGATGCAGCACAGCGGCGGTAGGTATTTCCCTCAGATATGAAACCAAGGTTATCGAATCAGTAGGAGAACCAAGCAACACAACATAAACAGCCCCTGCACACAGATAACAAATCATCGCAACCCGACGTGTTAAAGGGGTTGTCAATCCCTTTCGGGTAACGGTGCCAAAAATTGGTGCGTGACGGGAGAAAGCTGTAATAGATTGAATAAATAGATCACAAATAAAATAAAGTGCAACAAAGTATTTTTGTGTTTTTGGGTTAATAGATCTGAAAATAAATGCAAGAGAAAAGTAGATCGCAAAGGCAAATATATGAGAAAGAAGACCTGGGGGCCGTAGGTTTCACTAGTGTCTTCTCTCAAGAAAAATAGCAAACAGTGGGTAAACAAATTACTGTTGGGAAATTGATAGAACTTCAAATAATTAGGACGATATCTAGGCAATGATCGTTAGGCATCACGTCCAAGATTAGTAGACCGACTCCTGCCTGCATCTACTACTATTACCCTACACATCGACCGCTATCCAGCAGGCATCTAGTGTATTAAGTTCATGGAGAAACGGAGTAATGCAATAAGAACGATAGCGTGGTGTAGACAAGATCTATCTATGTAGAGATAGACCCCATCGTTTTATCCTTAGTAGCAACGATACATACGTGTCGTTTCCCTTTCTGTCACTAGGATCAAGCACCGTAAGATTGAACCCACTACAAAGCACCTCTTCCCATTGCAAGATAAATAGATCAAGTTGGCCAAACAAAACCCAAATATCAGAGAAGAAATACGAGGCTATAAGCAATCATGCATATAAGAGATCAAAGAAACTCAAGTAACTTTCATGGATATAAAAAGATAGATCTGATCATAAACTCAAAGTTCATCGGATCCTAACAAACACACCGCAAAAGAGTTACATCATATGGATCTCCAAGAGACCATTGCATTGAGAATCAAGAGACAGATGAAGCCATCTAGCTACTAACTACGGACCCGAAGGTCTACAAAGAACTACTCACGCATCATCGGAGAGGCACCAATGGAGGTGGTGAACCCCATCCGAGATGGTATCTAGATTGGATCTGGTGGTTCTGGACTCTGCGGCGGCTGGATGAATATTTCGTCGACTCCTCTAGGGTTCTTGGATTTTTGGGGTATTTATAGAGCAAAGAGGCGGTCCGGGGGCACCCGAGGTGGGCACAACCCACCAGGGCACGCCTGGGCCTCCTGGCGCACCCTGGTAGGTTGTGCCCCCCTCAGGGCACCCCCCCAGGCGCAGCCAGGGCTCGTTGTGTTCCTTCTGGCCCATAAAAAGTCTCCTTAAAGTTTCGGGGCATTTGGACTCCGTCTGATATTGACTTTCTGTGATGTAAAAAACATGAAAAAACAACAACTGGCACTTGGCACTATGTCAATAGGTTAGTACCAAAAAATGATATAAAATGACTATAAAACGATTATAAAACATCCAATATTGATAATATAACAGCATGGAACAATAAAAAATTATAGATACGTTGGAGACGTATCAGCATCCCCAAGCTTAACTCCTATCGTCCTCGAGTAGGTAAGTGATAAAAACAGAATTTTTGATGTGGAATGCTGCCTAACATGTCATATCATATTCTTTTCTTTATAGCATGAACATTTGGACTTTTAGTTGTTTAAAGCAATAGTACAGTTTTGACATGATAATTTAGATACTCAAGCATATCAACAAGCAACCATGTCTTTCAAAATATCAACGCTAAAATAAGTTATTCCTAGCCCATCATGCTCAAACATTGATCCATTCATGAAACACATTCGAATATTAGCTACACCCAATACTTAAGTACAATCATATTGCCTCCTAGTTGGTGCTTTTATAAGAGAAGATGGAGACTCAAAATAAAAATTGCATAAAGTAAAAGAAAGGCCCTTCGCAGAGGGAAGTAGGGATTTGTAGAGATGCCAGAGCTCAAAGCGAAAACTTAGAGATAAAAACATTTTGGGAGTTGTATCCATCCCACCAACGAAAATGACTTAGAGTTCCCAATACTTTCCATGCATAGATATATCATAGGCGGTTTCCAAACAGAAAATAAAGTTTATTCCTTTTTCCACCATACTTTCACTTTCCATGGCTAACCGTATCCACGGGTGCCCTCCATACCAACACTTTCCAAGGAATTTATTATTTGACAACATAAAGTAAATTCATTTTTTTTATTTCGGGACTGGGCATCCATAATATCTTTGCCTTACTCTCGTGCAATGACAAGTGAATAAACACTCATCTTGAGAATAACACATCTCACATGGAAAATATTAGCCACCCTCACCGCTCCACGAGCGAAACAAACACACAAAAGAGAAGTTTATTTTGAAAATTAGAGATGGCACATGCAAATTTTCTTAGAACGGCAAAAGAATGCCGCATATAGGTAGATATAGTGGACTCATGCAGCAAAACTGGGTTAAAGGTTTTTGGATGCACAAGTAGTGATCATACTTAGTGTAAAATGAAGGCTAGCAAAAGATTGGGAAGCGACCAACTAAGAAACGAATAATCTCGTAAGCAAGCATTAAGCATAAATAACACCGAATAATGCACCACAAGTAGGATGTAATTTCATTGCATGACTATTGACTTTCGTACTTTCATCGGGAATCACAAACCTTAACACCAATATTCTTACTATCATCATATATCAAAACTATTAGTAAGAATCAAGTTTATTTTGTCCAAGGATCTTCATGAAAGTTTTTATTATATCCTTCTTGGATATCTATCACTTTGGGACTAATTTTCATGTATTGCTTTTGACAAGATCCAACAAATATAATTGAAGATCATGAGCATAATAAAATTTTCTTTCTCTCCAATTAATTTAAGTGAAGCAAGAGAGAATTTCTTGAAAATTTTACTAACTCTCAAATAAATCTAAGTGAAGCAAGAGAGCATTTATTCAAAATTACTAAAGCACACCGTGATCAAAAGATATAAGTGAAGCACTAGAGCAAGTCCATTGCTCATAAAAATTTAAGTGAAGCATAGAGAGCAATTCTAACAAGTCATGGCATAATTTTGGATCTCTCTCAAATAGGTGTGTCCAGCAAGGAATGATGACTTAAAACACAAAATAAAACAAAAAAAGACCCATATCATACAAGACGCTCCAAGCAAAACACATATCATGTGATGAATAAAAATATAGTTTCAAGTAAAATACCGATGGTCGTTGGAAGAAAGCGGGGATGCCACTCGGGGGCATCCCCAAGCTTAGTTGGTTGCTCATTTTTGGTTAATAGCTTGGGATGTCGAGTCATCCCCAAGCTTAGGCTCTTCCATCCTTCCTTCATCCATCATAAGATAATCCAAAATTTGAAAACTTCAATGACACAAAACTCAACAAAACCTTCGTGAGATCCGTTAGTATAAGAATAATAAATCACTACTATAAGTACTGTATCAAACCAATTCATATTTTGATTTTGTATTATATCTACTGTACTCCAACTTTTCTATGGCAAAAACTCATCAAAGAAAACCATAGAGCCGTCAAAATAAGCACACAACACAAAGAAAACAGATTCTGTCAAAACATAAAAGTCTGTACCAATATGACTATTTCGAATACTTGTGTAAATCCAAAAATTCTGAAAAATTAGGATGACCTGAACAATTTCTATATTGATCTACTGCAAGTGGAATGAATATTTTATCGCTCTCTGGTAAAAAATGAAAATTAATTTCGTGAGTGTAAAAGTTTCTATTTTTTCAGTAAGATCAAACAACTATCACCGAAGAAGATCCTAAAGGCTTTACTTGGCACAAACACTAATTAAAACACAAAAAACACAATCATAACAGTAGCATAATTGTGCTAACACACAAAAACAGAAAGCAAAAAGAAAAAATAAAATTTATTCATTGGGTTGCCTCCCAACAAGCGCTATAGTTTTATGCCCTTCGCTACGCATAAAGCAAGGATCTAAATTTTGTCATCTTTGTTCTTAACTTTCTTAGAGGTATTTCCATCATGGGGTTTTGTGAACACAACATAAAACATGAACATAAATATCATAGAGGCTATGTTGGTTTTGAATTAACTACATGCATGAACATGTGCCAAGTCAAGCCACTCGAACATTCAGGGGAGGATACCATATCATCATACTACATCACAATCATTTTAACACAATGTTGATATCTAAGATAAATTGTTATCTACTCCCAGCTAATTATGCATGGCATGAGAAACTATAATCTCTAATTGTCATTGCAAACATGTTAATCATAATGGGCTGAATCATGGATACTAGGTTAAACATATTTACACAAACAGAACAAGTCGAGTTCATACCAATTTCTCTCGGCCACGACCAGTTCATCGAATATCATCATTATTGCCTTTCACTTGCACGACCGAACGATGTGAAAATAATAATAGTGCAAGAGTGCCGTGGACTAATGTAACACCGCATTGTAATGATGCTACAGTAATCCCTGAGATCAAGCTAATCATTTTGCTATAACAGTGCTTGGTCACTTTGATCAATATTCCATTCCAAATTCCAGTTGAATTCATTTTCAAATTATGAGTGAAATTCAAAATGCTCAAACATGAAAACTAAAATGTTCATCTTGTGGCCAATAATCACTTGTTAATATTGGTGGTGAACCAACATTTTTGCAAAATGCATAAGTAGCCTAAAATAGCTAAAACAGAAAAGCTTTAAAAAAGAAGAAAGCAAGGAGAAAAAGGAGAGAGAGAGAGAGAGAGAGAGAGAGAGAGAAGTGCCCCTGTCCCCTGGGGCCAAGCCCACTTGGGACAGCCCAACTCCCCCTCACCCAGGCCGGTCCACCTACCTCTCCCCCGGTCGACTTTCTGTTCGAGCGACCATGGGCGCGGTCGCCGCCGGACCACCTCGCCGGCTCCGGCGAGGGGATAAGGCCCCGCGCCTCCCCTCCGGCTCCTCGAGTCCTTCCCTACCTACCTCCACCCGCTCCTAGAAGCCCCTCACCCTCTCTGACTGCGCGTTGCCTCTCCCCCTCGTTCTCCATCCTCCTCCGAGCGCCATCGTCGCCGCCCTCCGTCATTGTCGCGGCCACCGACGGCCCCGCGCTCGCTGACCCTGTCGGTGAGCTCCGCCGGGGTCGACTCCTTCGACCGGCGCCCTCAGCTGGAGCTCGGAGGCGCTGCAGCACCGGATCCCCTTCGTCCCCATCTCCGACTGCCGTCATTCTTCTTCATCTCCGGCGCCACCCTCTGCTGCTACTAATCCTTCCACATGCCACCTTGAGCCGTTGCGGTGATCTCCATCTCTCCTCCCCTCCTTTCTTCTCCTCTACGAGCTCGGGGCGGCTGGTTCCATCATGGCCGAGCCCAGCTCCGCCGATGAGCTCGTCGTCGTCACGTGAGCCACTGGCATGGACGCCGAGTCCCTTTCCGCGTTTATGACCTCGAGAAGACGCCATAGGAGTAGCGTGCCGCCCGTTTTGGCCTTCGCTTCCTCGCGCGCGAGTTCGCCGTGCTTCGAGTCTCCGCCATCCCTATCGCTGGCGACGGCTCCAGCAATCCCAGCTCGCGTGGCCACCCGCGTTGGATGCGGCGTTGCTTACCCGTTCGAACGCACCCTCGCGCGCGCGAAACGGCCGCCTGTAGACGTTTTCCGATGAGGCCCGAGCGGCTCCGCCGCGTCCTAGCGTCACCGGCGGCGAGGCGCCTGCCTCCACCGACGTGGCTGGCCAGGCCCCACCCCTGGCTCACTACTAGTGGGCCCCATGGGCCCCAGTTAAGTGGGTTAACCCAGTCAACTGCTGACTGGGCAGCCCAGTGTCACTGACAAGCGGGCCCCACCGCACTATTAAGTTAATTGAAATGTTTTTATAAATAAAAATAATTAATTAACCTAATTAATCACAGACATGTGGGGCCCTACTGCTAATTATCTCTATTTAATTAAAATAAACCCCCTGTTAGCCCCACTCTCTATGACAGGTGGGACCCACTGGTCAGTTTGACCTGGTCAGCAAGTCTGTTGACTGCTGACATCATCAGCACATCATGCTGGCGTCATATTTTTGTTTGTTAATTTAATTAATTCCAGAAAATATTTAAAACTTTGAAAATTCGTAGAAATTAAACTGTAGCTCAGATGAAAATGTTTTCTATATGAAAGTTTCTCAGAAAAATCCAACGAATACAAATACGCGGTCCTTTCATCAGTCACATGCCCCTAGCATGCTGAACATGGAACTGTTCCCCCTCTTCCACTTGTCCGGAATTCGTCTAACACCGGGAATTCATCCTCAGATGTTTATCCCCTCCGTCTGCAACATGTAGTACTATGTTAGGACAACCCTAGCTCTGCCTACCATCATGTAATGCTTAGTGATGCATCTGTTTGCTCTGTATTTACTGTTTCTTCCCCCTCTTCTCTCCGGTAGACCCCGAGAACGATGTCGCCTATGTGATCGACTACGTCGACGACACTTCTTCTTTCAGCAGAGCTTCTAGGCAAGCAAACCCCCTTGAGCATTCCGATATCGCCCATTTCTTTCCCTCTCATGCTTGCATTAGAACTGCTACTGCTTTTTGTATGATCCTACTCTGATGCATAGCCTGTTTTTGTTACCTGCTTTCATACCTTACCTGCTTATCCTAAACTTCTTAGTATCAGTTGGTTAGAGATCCATCAGTGACCCCCACCTTGTCCCAGTTGCCTCGCTTTATGTTCGATGACTCGATCAACGTGATCGATGTCCAGGCCCTGACACTGCACATCACCCCCCTAGTTGTACGACTCTGCAGAGTTACCATCGAGTGCCGAGGGTGGAACCTCTTACATCACTCCTGATGAGATCTCTATAGTGTAGCTATATGGTCGAGGTCATCGAGGGTGACTTCCTCCTTAACCACTTCCGTTATGGCTCTGTCGTGCAACCCTCAAGTGTGAACCTCGAGGGTGGATCCTCTTACGTTCACCTTGATGATAACATCGAGTGGAATTCACCGGGGGTGATTCCTCAGGTTTTCGCCTTGATGTTTGGACACATGGATACTTGGACTTTACAACTGTTACATGGAAAGGCGAGTCGACCCTGAGGGGTACCCGCGAGTGATGTGGAGACGGGTTGACCTGGAGGGTGCCCGCGAGATACTTACGAGGCGTGGTCGGGCATTCTTAGCCCTTGCCGCAAGTACTCAAGACGGGGCGACGGGGTCACATCTTTCATGAGTCTCTGCTTGTTACCGCGCGTTCCTAATCCATTATGATTTGGATATTTGATCTGAGGGGCCTCTGGCCTGATGGCACTAACCATCACGTGGGCATTGTATGGGCGTTCTGCGTCGTATGCATCAACCGAAGCTTAATAGATGTTAGCGACTGAGCGCGTGCGCCGGGTTGGACTGCGTAAGCACCTGCCTTGTTTAAGGAGGTAGCTAGGTCTGCTCACCGGCCTCCCTCGCAACATGTAGGAGTTCCCGGGGCGATGGCCCATGAGGGAGTCCGGGATTAGGGGGTCTCCGGATAGCCGGACCATCTCCATTGGCCGGACTATTAGACTATGAAGATACAAGATTGAAGACTTCGTCTCATGTCCGGGTGGGACTCTACTTGGCGTGGAAGGCAAGCTGGGCAATACGGATATGGATATCTCCTCCTTTGTAACCGACCTTGTGTAACCCTAACCCTCTCCGGTGTCTATATAAACTGAAGGGTTTAGTCCGTAGGACAACAACCACAACATACAATCATACCATAGGCTAGCTTCTAGGGTTTAGCCTCTCTGATCTCGTGGTAGATCTACTCTTGTATTACCCATATCACCAATATTAATCAAGCAGGACGTAGGGTTTTACCTCCATCAAGAGGGCCCGAACCTGGGTAAAACATTGTGTCCCCTGCCTCCTGTTATCATCCATCCTAGACGCACAGTTTGGGACCCCCTACCCGAGATCCGCCGGTTTTGACACCGACTATGGTGCTTTCATTGAGAGTTCCTCTGTGTCATCACCTTTAGGCCCGATGGCTCCTCCGATCATCAACAACGATGCGGTCCAGGGTGAGACCTTTCTCCCCGGACAGATCTTCGTGTTCGGCGGCCTTGCACTGCGGGCTAATTCGCTTGGCCATCTGGAGCAGATTGAAAGCTACGCCCCTGGCCATCAGGTCAGATTTGGAAGTTTGAACTACATGGCCGACATCCGCAGAGACTTGATCTTCGACGGATTCGAGCCACAGCCGGGCGCGCCGCACTGTCACGCTGGGTATGACCTAGCTCTGCCGTCGAACAGTACCCCAGAGGCCGCACCCGCATCAGCGCCGACCCTTAGCTCGGAGCCAACTGCGCCAATCGAGGATGGGTGGCTAGACACCGCCTCAGGGGCTGTAGTCTTAACGGTGATCAAGCCGAACACCAGCCTAATCCTCTACGAAGCCCGTGACTCCAAGGTGTTGGACTCTTTTCCGGACTCCGAACCGTCCGCGCCCCTGCCAATCGAATCCGATTGGGCGCCGATCATGGAATTCACCGCCGCGGATATATTTCAGCACTCGCCCTTCGGCGACATTCTGAATTTGCTAAGGTCTCTCTCTTTGTCAGGAGAGCCCTGGCCGGACTATGGCCAACAGGATTGGGATGCGGACGACGAAGAAATTCGACGCCCACCCACCACCCACTTCGTAGCCACTGTCGATGATTTAACCGACATGCTTGACTTCGACTCCGAAGACATCGACGGTATGGACGACGATGTAGGAGATGAACATGAACCAGCGCCTATAGGGCACTGGAAAGCCACCTCGTCATATGACATATACATGGTGGATACACCCAAAGAAGGCAATGGCGACGAGACAACGGAGGATGACCCCTCCAAGAAGCGACCCAAGCGCCGACATCAGCAGCGCGGCTCTAAGTCCCGCCAAAGCAAAAGTGGTGATACCGGCATAGGAGATAATAAAACTCCGGATAGTGCCGAAGACAACAACAATCCCCTCCAGCAAGATTTAGAGCAGGAGGATGGAGGAGCCAACCCTCCTGAGAGAGCGGCAGACGGAGAGGAGGAGGATGACAATTACATGCCCCATTCCGAAGACGAGGCAAGCCTCGGCGATGATGAATTCGCCGTACCAGAGGATCTCGTCGAACAGGAGCGCTTCAAGCACCGGCTTATGGCCACGGCAAATAGCCTGAAGAAAAAGCAGCAACAGCTTCAAGCTGATCAAGATCTGCTAGCTGACAGATGGACTGAAGTCCTCGCGGCCGAGGAATATAAACTCGAGCGCCCCTCCAAGAATTACCCAAAGTGCAGGTTACTACCCCGACTGGAGGAAGAAGCGTATGATACGGCTGATCGGCCACCTCGTGGCCGCGATAGAGAGGCATTCCAGCCAAAAACTCAGCTTCCACCCCGACGCCATTCAATAAAAAAGGCATGGGGAGATACGCCAGACCTGCGAGACATATTGGAGGACAAAGCAAAGCATGCAAGATCGATCTACGGATCATGAGGGCGCACTACTCAGCGAGACGATAAACGTCATGCCGAATATAGTAAAAGCAAATCCGGCCGGGCCGAACACAGCGGGCAAGACCCATTCGAGCTGCGTCACGATATAGCCCAATACAGAGGCGCCGCACACCCCTTATGCTTCACAGACGAAGTAATGGAACATCAATTCCCAGAAGGTTTCAAACCTGTAAATATTGAATCATATGACGGCACAACAGATCCCGTAGTATGGATCGAGGATTTCCTCCTCCACATCCACATGGCCCACGGTGATGACTTACACGCCATCAAATACCTCCCACTAAAGCTCAAAGGACCAGCGCGACATTGGCTTAACAGCTTGCCAGCGGACTCCATTAGCTTCTGGGAAGATCTGGAAACCACATTCCTCGACAACTTTCATGGAACTTATGTGTGACCACCAGATGCCGATGACTTGAGCCACATAATTCAGCAGCCAGAAGAGTCGGCCAGGCAATTCTGGACTCGGTTCCTTACAAAGAAAAATCAAATCATCGACTGTCCGGATGCAGAGGCCTTAGCGGCTTTCAAACACAACATCCGAGACGAGTGTCTAGCCCGGCACCTTGGTCAGGAAAAGCCGAAATCTATGGCAGCTCTCACGATGCTCATGACCCACTTTTGTGCGGGAGAAGACAACTGCCTGGCTCGCAGTAATAACATATCAAAGAACCATGGTACCCCGGATACCAAGGACGGCAATAGCAGGTCACGTTGCAACAAGCATAAATGCCGCATTAACTGCGAAAATACCGAGGATACGACAGTCAATGCCGGATTCAAAGGCTCTAAACCCGGTCAGCGGAAAAAGCCATTCAAACAAAGTACGCCGGGTCCGTCCAGCTTGGACCGTATACTCGATCGCTCGTGTCAAATACACGGCACCCCGGACAAGCCAGCCAATCACACCAACAGGGATTGTTGGGTGTTCAACCAGGCCGGCAAGTTAATTGCCGAAAACAAGGACAAGGGGCCGCATAGCGATGACGAGGAGGAGCCCCTACAGCCGCACATCGAAGGACAGAAGAGGTTTCCTCCGCAAGTGCGGACGGTGAACATGATATACGCAACCCACATCCCCAAGAGGGAGCGGAAGCGTGCACTCAGGGACGTATATGCGTTGGAGTCAGTCGCCCCAAAGTTCAACCCTTGGTCCTCCTGTCCGATCACCTTCGATCGCAGGGACCACCCCACTAGTATCCGTCATGGTGGATTTGCTGCACTGGTCCCAGACCCAATCATTGACGGATTTCACCTCACTCGAGTCCTTATGGATGGCGACAGTAGCCTGAACCTGCTTTATCAGGACACAATGCGCAAAATGGGTATAGACCCCTCAAGGATCAAACCCACGAAAACGACCTTTAAAGGCGTCATTCCAGGTCTGGAGGCCCATTGCACAGGCTCAATTACACTGGAAGTGGTCTTCGGATCCCTGGATAACTTCCGAAGCGAAGAGTTAATCTTCGATATAGTCCCGCTCCGCAGTGGTTATCACGCGCTGCTCGGGCGAACCGCATTTGCTAGATTTAATGCGGTACCGCATTATGCATACCTCAAGCTCAAGATGCCAGGACCTCGCGGAGTTATTACAGTCAATGGAAACACAGAGCGCTCTCCCCAAATAGAGGAGCACACCGCAGCCCTTGCACCAGAAGTGCAAAGCAGCCTCTCAAGGCAATCAACCAGTTCGACGCTTCAAAGCCCGGACACCTTCAAGCACGCTCGGAGCAATCGGCAAATAGACCGCCCGGCGCGATTGGAGCTCGCGTAGCAATACGGCGGCCACCCCAATCCCAGCCCAACGATGAAACTCGTGCCGCGCGTACATAATTACGCATTAAAAATACCATGGGCACAGGTGGGGAGGGGGGCACAACTGCGGCACGCCCCAAGACGCGGCTTAAACCACACTAGGGGCTTCCCGTTTGGTTATTTTTCCTTTTTTTTCAGGACCTTAATCTCTGGAAACACTGTCGAGCAGCACTATTGTCGAACACATGGTGCAGCAACCAAGGAGGCAGACAGCTACGCCATACCACGGAATTCCCAGGTGGATTACAGTAACGAGCAAAATATTCAATTTAATATCATTCCTCAGCTTGCCCTTCGAAGGGACATGGTCCTACTCTTTGCTTATCGCACTATCTGTATCACTCTGCCTTAACGCAATTTTTTGAATAAACAATGCATGACATTACGACTATTATTGCATTCTTGTTATATATATATATATGTGTGTGTGTGTGTGTGTGTGTTCATTAATGACGCCTTGCAACCATACACTTTGGTACGACTAATACACCAGGGGCTTACGTACCCCACAATACGGTGTGAAAAGTCCGAACACTTTCACAAGTATGGCACCCCGAACTTATAGCATTATATGCATCATCTCCGAATCATGTCTTTGGTCAAAAGTTGGGTTTGCCCGGCTCCTATGTTTTGGTACCTTACGTTCCTCTCTATCGGCTAAGGTAGCGCTAGGGGAACTACTGCGATTGTGCCCCGATTCTGCTGGGTTCAGCACCTCAGTAGAGAAAGCTAAAATGACTGTCATGATAAGGCAAGAGACTAGTCGCTATTCGGCGAGGTTTTTGAGTCCCTAAAGACTTATGCCGCTTAGAGCGAGGGGCCGGCCCTGTCCGGCTTAAAGGCGTGTATCGCGCCCCAAATTCGGTCTTCCGAATACCAGGGGCTTCGCCAAAATTTAAAATTATAGAATTCTATGGCTAAGTGAGAGTGATAAAGCACTATTAGTCTGGTTTCCTTGTTCGCTGCACTGAGCACCTCCCTCGAAGGACCCAAACATGTGAACAAGAGTGCTCAGGTTTATCCCGAACACCCCAGCACTCGTGGCATGGGGGCAGAAGACGAGGACTAGCCATCTCTCAGATTGGATAAACAGCCAAACAGAAGGTAGTATTTTAAATTCAAACAAGCGTTGCATAGCGCATATGACACAAGTTTTCATAAATACAGGATAAGACGAGCAAGTCTCACTCAAATATTACATCTTTTGAACACTCGTCCGCTATGAGATGGGCACCCAGCAGAACACCCTCGTAGTACATCTCGGGATGGAGGTGCTCCTTGCCCTCCGGTGGCCCCTCCTTGATCAGCTTCATGGCGTCTAGCTTGACCCACTGCAATTTCACACGGGCAAAAGCCCGACGTGCACCTTCAATGCAGACAGATCGCTTGACGACCTCCAGCCGTGGGCAGGCATCCACAAGCCGCCTTACCGGGACGAAGAAGTTGTTCGGAAGGGCGTCGCCAGGCCACAGCCGGACTATAAAGCCCTTCATGGCCTGATCGGCTGCCTTATGTAGCTCGACCATCTGCTTCAGCTGGTCGCTCATTGGCACCGGGTGTCCGACTTCAGCATACTGAGACCAGAACAGCTTCTCCGTTGAGCTTCCATCCTTGGCCTGGTAAAATTATGCGGCATCAGACACGCTGCGAGGCAAATCTGCGAATGCTCCTGGAGAGCTCCGGATTCGGGTAAGTAATCGGTAATTTACTTTTACATGCTTGCTTTGCATATAGAAAGCCTTACCCGCCGCTATCTTCTTCATTGCGTCGATCTCCTGGAGGGCCTTTTGGGCTTCGGCCTTGGCATTTTTTGCGCTCTCGAGGGCCGCGGCAAGCTCAGACTCCCGTGTCTTTGAGTCAAGCTCCAACGCCTCGTGCTTCGACACGAGAGCCTGGAGCTCTTGCTGCACTTCGCCCACCCGAGCCTCGTGCTTCTCTCGCTCGGTGCGCTCCTTGGCCGCTTTATCTTCGACCTTGGTTAGCGCTTGCTTCAGGGTCGCCACCTCGGTCGTGGCCCCTGGCAAATATACGATGATCCTGTCATTTTGCAAACGCGTCTTCTTTTATATATACATATCTATAGACAGGGTATTACTTACCCTTATTCTCCTCGAGCTGCCTCTTGGCAAGGCCGAGCTCTTTCCTGGACCCCTCGAGGTCCTGCTTCAGCACGGCGACCTCCGCAGTCAGTGTGGCGGACGCCAGCAGCGAAGCCTGCATATGCATATTGACATACTTATATTAGACTCCTGCGATATTATTTGATCCTCTGTTCGGATTTTCTTTGTGAACACCGAACAAAGCATCAGGGGCTACTGTCTATGCGGCAATATTTCTACTACATTTTAAAACACTTACCTCAAAGCCTGTCAGAAGGCTGGCACAAGCTTCAGTCAACCCGCTCTTGGCGGACTGAACCTTCTGGACCACCACACTCATAACAGTACGGTGCTCCTCGCCGATGGAAGCGCCGCGAAGCGCTTCCAGCAGATTGGACAGAGGTCACAGGCACAGGCGTCTTGCCCCTCTTAGAGGGAGGCCGCCTGCCCAAACCTGGAACCGCTGGAGGTTCCGGCGCAGTGTTCGGCTGAGGGCCGAACTCGGTGCTCTCAGGGGCCCCGTCCCCTCGGCTCCCGGAGTCCGGAAGGTCGCCTTGAGGCGCCTCCGGGACTGTCCCCCCTTGATCCGGTGCCTCTTGAGACAACACCTCGATGTCGTCGGCAGGATGAGGGGAGGTGGCGGTCGGGACTGGATCGCTATCCATGTCCGACGAGCCCAGGGAGCCGTCCGATGATACATCGATGCTTGCTCGTGGCAGCCTGCATAATTATGTTAGGCGTTAGGGAAAGCAGTGCGACAAGGGAATGCTATGAGTTACTCTGGTATCCGAATACTTATGATCTCCCCGGGGGCTTGGCCCTGGGCAACCACTCATCTTCGCCTTCGTCGGAGGCGGTGGAGCTGTCCAGAAGGAGAGTCCTTCCCTTCTTGGACCCTTCGCCCCCCCAGTTGGGGCGGCCTTCCTTTTCTTATCTCCCCTTGCAGGAGGGGGATCATCTTCTTCTTCTTCCTCGTCTTCGGGGGAGGAGTGCTGTTGGGGAACATAGTAATTTCAAAAAAATTCCTACGCACACGCAAGATCATGGTGATGCATAGCAACGAGAGGGGAGAGTGTGATCTACGTACCCTTGTAGACCGACAGCGGAAGCGTTAGCACAACGCGGTTGATGTAGTCGTACGTCTTCACGGCTCGACCGATCAAGCACCGAAACTACGACACCTCCGAGTTTTAGCACATGTTCAGCTCGATGATGATCCCCGGACTCCGATCCAGCAAAGTGTCGGGGAAGAGTTCCGTCAGCACGATGGCGTGGTGACGATCTTGATGTACTACCGTCGCAGGGCTTCGCCTAAGCACCGCTACAATATTACCGAGGATTATGGTGGAAGGGGGCACCGCACACGGCTAAGAATATGATCACGTGGATCAACTTGTGTGTCTAGGGGTGCCCCCTGCCCCCGTATATAAAGGATCAAGGCGAGGAGGCCGGCCGGCCCCTATGGTGCGCCAAGGAGGAGTCCTCCTCCTAGTAGGAGTAGGACTCCTACTAGGAGGGGGAAAGAAGTGGGGAGGGAGAAGGAAAGGGGGGCGCCGCCCCTCCTCTCCTAGTCCAATTCGGACCAGGGGGAGGAGGCGCGCGGCCCACCTTTGGCTGCCCCTCTCTCTCTCCACTAAGGCCCATATGGCCCATTACTCCTCCCGGGGGGGTTCCGGTAACCCTCCGGCTCTCCGGTTTTCTCCGAAATCACCCGGAACACTTCCGGTGTCCGAATATAGCCGTCCAATATATCAATCTTTATGTCTCGACCATTTCGAGACTCCTCGTCATGTCCGTGATCACATCCGGGACTCCGAACTAACTTCGGTACATCAAAACTCATAAACTCATAATATAACTATCATCGAAACCTTAAGCATGCGGACCCTACGGGTTCGAGAACAATGTAGACATGACCGAGACACGTCTCCGGTCAATAACCAATAGCGGAACCTGGATGCTCATATTGGCTCCTACATATTCTACGAAGATCTTTATCGGTCAGACCGCATAACAACATACGTTGTTCCCTTTGTCATCGGTATGTTACTTGCCCGAGATTCGATCGTCGGTATCTCAATACCTAGTTCAATCTTGTTACCGGCAAGTCTCTTTACTCATTCCGTAATACATCATCTCGCAACTAACTCATTCGTTGCAATGCTTGCAAGGCTTATGTGATGTGCATTACCGAGAGGGCCCAGAGATACCTCTCCGACAATCGGAGTGACAATTCCTAATCTCGAAATACGCCAACCCAACATGTACCTTTGGAGACACCTGTAGAGCACCTTTATAATCACCCATTTACATTGTGACGTTTGGTAGCACACAAAGTGTTCCTCCGGCAAACGGGAGTTGCATAATCTTATAGTCATAGGAACATGTATAAGTCATGAAGAAAGCAATAGCAACATAGTAACGATCGGGTGCTAAGCTAATGGAATGCGTCATGTCAATCAGATCATTCACCTAATGATGTGATCCCGTTAATAAAATAACAACTCTTTGTTCATGGTTAGGAAACATAACCATCTTTGATTAACGAGCTAGTCAAGTAGAGGCATACTAGTGACACTCTGTTTTTCTATGTATTCACACATGTATTATGTTTCCAGTTAATACAATTCTAGCATGAATAATAAACATTTATCATGATATAAGGAAATAAATAATAACTTTATTATTGCCTCTAGGGCATATTTCCTTCATTTCCCACTTGCACTAGAGTCAATAATCTAGATTACACAATAATGATTCTAACACCCATGGAGCCTTGGTGCTGATCATATTTTGCTCGTGGAAGAGGCTTAGTCAACGGGTCTGCAACATTCAGATCCGTATGTATCTTGCAAATCTCTATGCTCCCACCTGGACTAGATCCCGGATGGAATTGAAGCGTCTCTTGATGTGCTTGGTTCCCTTGTGAAATCTGGATTCCTTTGCCAAGGCAATAGCACCAGTATTGTCACAAAAAGATTTTCATTGGACCCGATGCACTAGGTATGACACCTAGATCGGATATGAACTCCTTCATCCAGACTCCTTCATTTTCTGCTTCCGAAGCAGCTATGTACTCCGCTTCACATGTAGATCCCGCCACAACGCTTTGTTTAGAACTGCACCAACTGACAGCTCCACCGTTTAATGTAAACACGTATCCGGTTTGCGATTTAGAATCGTCCGGATCAGTGTCAAAGCTTGCATCAATGTAACCTTTTACGATGAGCTCTTTGTCACCTCCATATATGAGAAACATATCCTTAGTCCTTTTCAGGTATTTCAGGATGTTCTTGACCGCTGTCCAGTGATCCACTCCTGGATCACTTTGGTACCTCCCTGCTAGACTTATAGCAAGGCACACATCAGGTCTGGTACATAGCATTGCATACATGATAGAGCCTATGGCTGAAGCATAGGGAACATCTTTCATTTTCTCTCTATCTTCTGTAGTGGTCGGGCATTGAGTTTTACTCAATTTCACACCTTGTAACACAGGAAAGAACCCTTTCTTTGCTTGATCCATTTTGAACTTCTTCAAAACTTTGTCAAGGTATGTGCTTTGTGAAAGTCCAATTAAGCGTCTTGATCTATCTCTATAGATCTTAATGCCTAATATGTAAGCAGCTTCACCGAGGTCTTTCATTGAAAAACTCTTATTCAAGTATCCCTTTATGCTATCCAGAAATTCTATATCATTTCCAATTAGTAATATGTCATCCACATATAATATCAGAAATGCTACAGAGCTCCCACTCACTTTCTTGTAAATACAAGCTTCTCCAAAAGTCTGTATAAAACCAAATGCTTTGATCACACTATCAAAGCGTTTATTCCAACTCCGAGAGGCTTGCACCAGTCCATATATGGATCGCTGGAGCTTGCACACTTTGTTAGCTCCCTTTGGATCGACAAAACCTTCTGGTTGCATCATATACAACTCTTCTTCCAGAAATCCATTCAGGAATGCAGTTTTGACATCCATCTGCCAAATTTCATAATCATAAAATGCGGCAATTGCTAACATGATTCGGACAGACTTAAGCATCGCTACGGGTGAGAAGGTCTCATCGTAGTCAATCCCTTGAACTTTCCGAAAACCTTTTGCGACAAGTCAAGCTTTGTAGACAGTAATATTACCGTCAGCGTCAGTCTTCTTCTTGAAGATCCATTTATTCTCAATTGCTTGCCGATCACCGGGCAAGTCAACCAAAGTCCATACTTTGTTCTCATACATGGATCCCATCTCAGATTTCATGGCTTCAAGCCATTTTGCGGAATCTGGGCTCACCATCGCTTCTTCATAGTTCGTAGGTTCATCATGATCTAGTAGCATGACTTCCAGAACAGGATTACCGTACCACTCTGGCGCGGATCTCACTCTGGTTGATCTACGAGGTTCAGTAGTTTCTTGTTCTGAAGTTTCATGATCATCATCATTAGCTTCCTCACTAACTGGTGTAGGTGTCACAGGAACAGGTTTTTGTGATGTACTACTTTCCAATAAGGGAGTAGGTACAGTTACCTCGTCAAGTTCTACTTTCCTCCCACTCACTTCTTTCGAGAGAAACTCTTTCTCCAGAAAGTTTCCGAATTTAGCAACAAAAGACTTGCCTTCGGATCTGTGATAGAATGTGTATCCAATAGTTTCCTTTGGATATCCTATGAAGACACATTTCTCCGATTTGGGTTCGAGCTTATCAGGTTGAAGCTTTTTCACATAAGTATTGCAGCCCCAAACTTTCAGAAACGACAACTTTGGTTTCTTGCCAAACCACAGTTCATAAGGCGTCGTCTCAACGGATTTTGATGGTGCCCTATTTAACGTGAATGTGGTCGTCTCTAGAGCGTATCCCCAAAACGATAGCGGTAAATCAGTAAGAGACATCATAGATCGCACCATATCTAGTAAAGTACGATTACGACGTTCGGACACACCATTACGCTGTGGTGTTCCGGGTGGCGTGAGTTGCGAAACTATTCCACAATTTTTCAAATGTACACCAAACTCGTAACTCAAATATTCTCCTCCATAATCAGATCGTAGGAATTTTATTTTCTTGTTACGATGATTTTCAACTTCACTCTGAAATTCTTTGAACTTTTCAAATGTTTCAAACTTGTGTTTCATTAAGTAGATATACCCATATCTGCTTAAGTCATCTGTGAAGGTGAGAAAATAACGATATCCGCCACGAGCCTCAACGTTCATCGGACCACATACATCTGTATGTATGATTTCCAACAAATCTGTTGCTCTCTCCATAGTACCGGAGAACGGTGTTTTTGTCATCTTACCCATAAGGCACGGTTCGCAAGTACCATGTGATTCATAAGCAAGTGGTTCCAAAAGGCCATCAGTATGGAGTTTCTTCATGCGCTTTATACCAATATGACCCAAACGGCAGTGCCACTAATAAGTTGCACTATCATTATCAACTCTGCATCTTTTGGCTTCAACACTATGAATATGTGTGTCACTACTATCGAGATTCAATAAAAATAGACCACTCTTTAAGGGTGCATGACCATAAAAGATATTACTCATATAAATAGAACAACCATTATTCTCAGATTTAAATGAATAACCGTCTCGCATCAAACAAGATCCAGATATAATGTTCATGCCTAACACTGGCACCAAATAACAATTATTTAGGTCTAATATTAATCCCGAAGGTAGATGTAGAGGTAGCGTGCCGACTGCGATCACATCAACTTTGGAACCGTTTCCCACGCGCATCGTCACCTTGTCCTTAGGCAATCTTCGCTTAATCCGTAGTCCCTGTTTCGAGTTGCAAATATTAGCAACAGAACCAGTATCAAATACCCAGGTGCTACTGCGAGCATTAGTAAGGTACACATCAATAACATGTATATCACATATACCTTTGTTCACCTTGCCATCCTTCTTATCCGCCAAATACTTGGGGCAGTTCCGCTTCCAGTGACCAGTCTGCTTGCAGTAGAAGCACTCAGTTTCAGGCTTAGGTCCAGGTTTGGGTTTCTTCTCTTGAGTAGCAACTTGCTTGCTGTTCTTTTTGAAGTTCCCCTTCTTCTTCCCTTTGCCCTTTTTCTTGAAACTAGTGGTCTTGTTGACCATCAACACTTGATGCTCCTTCTTGATTTCTACCTCCGCAGCTTTCAGCATTGCAAAGAGCTCAGGAATAGTCTTATTCATCCCTTGCATATTATAGTTCATCACGAAGCTCTTGTAGCTTGGTGGTAGTGATTGGAGAATTCTGTCAATGACGCAATCATCTGGAAGATTAACTCCCAATTGAATCAAGTGATTATTATACCCAGACATTTTGAGTATATGCTCACTGACAGAACTGTTCTCCTCCATCTTGTAGCTATAGAACTTATTAGAGACTTCATATCTCACAATCCGGGCATTTGCTTGAAATATTAACTTCAACTCCTGGAACATCTCATATGCTCCATGACGTTCAAAATGTCGTTGAAGTCCCGATTCTAAGCCGTAAAGCATGGCACACTGAACTATCGAGTAGTCATCAACTTTGCTCTGCCAGACGTTCATAACATCTGGTGTTGCTCTAGCAGCAGGCCTGGCACCCAGCGGTGCTTCCAGGACGTAATTCTTCTGTGCAGCAATGAGGATAATCCTCAAGTTACGGACCCAGTCCGTGTAATTGCTACCATCATTTTTCAACTTTGCTTTCTCAAGGAACGCATTAAAATTCAACGGGACAACAGCACGAGCCATCTATCTGCAATCAAGCATAAACAAGCAAGATACTATCAGGTACTAAGTTTCATGATAAATTTAGGTTCAATTAATTTACTTAAAGAACTCCCACTTAGATAGACATCCTTCTAATCCTCTAAGTGATTACGTGATCCAAATCAACTAAACCATGTCTGATCATCACGTGAGATGGAGTAGTTTCATTAGTGAACATCACTATGTTGATCATATCTACTATATGATTCACGCTCGACCTTTCGGTCTCCGTGTTCCGAGGCCATATCTGTATATGCTTGGCTCGTCAAGTATAACCTGAGTATTCCGCGTGTGCAACTGTTTTGCACCCGTTGTATTTGAACGTAGAGCCTATCACACCCGATCATCATGTGGTGTCTCAGCACGAAGAACTTTCGCAATGGTGCATACTCAGGGAGAACACTTCTTGATAATTAGTGAGAGATCATCTTATAATGCTACCGTCAATCAAAGCAAGATAAGATGCATAAAAGATAAACATCACATGCAATCAATATGAGTGATATGATATGGCCATCATCATCTTGTGCTTGTGATCTCCATCTTCGAAGCACCGTCGTGATCACCATCGTCACCGGCGCGACACCTTGATCTCCATCGTAGCATCGTTGTCGTCTCGCCAATCTTATGCTTCCACGACTATCGCTACCGCTTAGTGATAAAGTAAAGCATTACAGCGTGATTGCATTGCATACAATAAAGCGACAACCATATGGCTCCTGCCAGTTGCCGATAACTCGGTTACAAAACATGATCATCTCATACAATAAAATTTAGCATCATGTCTTGACCATATCACATCACAACATGCCCTGCAAAAACAAGTTAGACGTCCTCTACTTTGTTGTTGCAAGTTTTACGTGGCTGCTACGGGCTTAAGCAAGAACCAATCTTACCTACGCATCAAAACCACAATGATAGTTTGTCAAGTTGGTGCTGTTTTAACCTTCGCAAGGACCGGGCGTAGCCACACTCGGTTCAACTAAAGTTGGAGAAACTGTCACCCGCAAGCCACCTATGTGCAAAGCACATCGGGAGAACCGGTCTCGCGTAAGCGTACGCGTAATGTCGGTCCGGGCCGCTTCGTCCAACAATACCGCTGAACCAAAGTATGACATGACGGTAAGCAGTATGACTTATATCGCCCACAACTCACTTGTGTTCTACTCGTGCATATAACATCAACATATAAAACCTCGGCTCGGATGCCACTGTTGGGGAACGTATTAATTTCAAAAAAAATCCTACGCACACACAAGATCATGGTGATGCATAGCAACGAGAGGGTAGAGTGTGATCTATGTACCCTTGTAGACCGATAGCGGAAGCGTTAGCACAACGCGGTTGATGTAGTCGTACGTCTTCACGGCTCGACCGATCAAGCACCGAAACTACGGCACCTCCGAGTTTTAGCACACGTTCAGCTCGATGACGATCCCCGGACTCCGATCCAGCAAAGTGTCAGGGAAGAGTTCCGTCAGCACGACGGCGTGGTGACGATCCTGATGTACTACCATCGCAGGGCTTCACCTAAGCACCGCTACAATATTATCGAGGATTATGGTGGAAGGGGGCACCGCACACGGCTAAGAATATGATCACGTGGATCAACTTGTGTGTCTAGGGGTGCCCCCTGCCCCCGTATATAAAGGATCAAGGGGAGGAGGCCGGCCGGCCCCTATGGTGCGACAAGGAGGAGTCCTCCTCCTAGTAGGAGTAGGACTCCTACTAGGAGGGGGAAAGAAGTGGGGAGGGAGAAGGAAAGGGGGCGCCGCCCCCCCTCTCCTAGTCCAATTCGGACCAGGGGGGAGGAGGCGCGCGGCCCACCTTTGGCTGCCCCTCTCTCTTTCTCCACTAAGGCCCATATGGCCCATTACTCCTCCCGGGGGGGGGGGGGGTTCCAGTAACCCTCCGGCTCTCCGGTTTTCTCCAAAATCACCTGGAACAATTCCGGTGTCCGAATATAGCCGTCCAATATATCAATCTTTATGTCTCGGCCATTTCGAGACTCATCGTCATGTCCGTGATCACATCCGGGACTCCGAACTAACTTCGGTACATCAAAACTCATAAACTCATAATATAACTATCATCGAAACCTTAAGCGTGCGGACCCTACGGGTTCGAGAACAATGTAGACATGACGGAGACATGTCTCCGGTCAATAACCAATAGCGGAACCTGGATGCTCATATTGGCTCCTACATATTCTACGAAGATCTTTATCGGTCAGACCGCATAACAACATACGTTGTTCCCTTTATCATCGGTATGTTACTTGCCTGAGATTCGATCATCGGTATCTCAATACCTAGTTCAATCTCGTTACCGGCAAGTCTCTTTACTCGTTCCGTAATACATCATCTCGCAACTAACTCATTCGTTGCAATGCTTGCAAGGCTTATGTGATGTGCATTACCGAGAAGGCCCAGAGATACCTCTCCGACAATCGGAGTGACAAATCCTATTCTCGAAATACGCCAACCCAACATGTACCTTTGGAGACACCTGTAGAGCACCTTTATAATCACCCATTTACGTTGTGACGTTTGGTAGCACACAAAGTGTTCCTCCGGAAAACGGGAGTTGCATAATCTCATAGTCATAGGAACATGTATAAGTCATGAAGAAAGCAATATCAACATACTAAATGATCGGGTGCTAAGCTAATGGAATGGGTCATGTCAATCAGATCATTCACCTAATGATGTGATCCCGTTAATCAAATAACAACTCTTTGTTCATGGTTAGGAAATATAACCATCTTTGATTAACGAGCTAGTCAAGTAGAGGCATACTAGTGACACTCTATTTGTCTATGTATTCACACATGTATTATGTTTCCGGTTAATACAATTCTAGCATGAATAATAAACATTTATCATGATATAAGGAAATAAATAATAACTTTATTATTGCCTCTAGGGCATATTTCCTTCAAGTGCGCCGCAGAGTCATCAGACGGTGAGTCCGATGACGCCTGGCGTCGGGAACTCTTTCGGGTTCCCTTGGCCTTCTTGGTCTTCTCCGGCACCGTATAAGGAGCCAGAGTCAGCATCTTCGCCAGAAGAGCGTCTGCTGGGCCTTCGGGCAAAGGAGCCGGACAGTCGATCTGTCCGGCCGTCTCCTGCCAGTCCTGTCAAAGGTACGGGAGTTTAGATCCCGCATGGAGTCAATCTATAAAAATATTAAGTATCCTGTGAGGGGTAAAGCAGCTTACCGCTTTGGCCTGGCGCTTCACGCTGAATCCGCGATCCTCAGTAATGGGAGGGGGGACCTCGGTGCTTTTGAACAGCACCCTCTAGGCATCTTCGTGAGTTGTGTCGAAGAGCCTGTTCAGAGTTCAGTGCTGCACCGGGTCGAACTCCCACAAGTTGAACTCCCGTTGTTGGCATGGGAGGATCCGGCGGTGGAGCATGACCTGGACTATGTTGACAAGTTTGAGCTTCTTGTTCACCATGCTTTGAATGCATGTTTGGAGTCCGGTCAGCTCTCCCGAACTACCCCAGGACAGGCCCTTCTCTTTCCAGGAGGTGAGCTGCGTAGGGATGCCAGATCGGAACTCGGGGGCCGCTGCCCATGCAGCATCGCGCGGCTCGGTGATATAGAACCACCCCGATTGCTACCCCTTTATGGTTTCGACAAAGGAGCCCTCGAGCCATGTTACGTTGGGCATCTTGCCCACCATGGCGCCTCCGCACTCCGCCTGGCGGCTGCCCACAACCTTCGGCTTGACATTGAAGGTCTTCAACCATAAGCCGAAGTGGGGCTTGATGCGGAGGAAGGCCTCGCACACAACGATGAACGCCAAGATGTTGAGCATGAAGTTTGGGGCCAGATCGTGGAAATCTAGGCCGTAATAGAACATGACCCCCGGACGAATGGATGGAGAGGGAATCCCAGTCCACGGAGGAAATGTGTGAGGAACACTACCCTCTCATGGGGCCTGGGGGTGGGGATGAGCTGCCCCTCATCTGGGAGCCGGCGCGCGATGTCGTCGGGCAGGTATCCGGCTCTCCTCAGTTTCTTGATGTCTCCATCTGTGATGGAGGAGACCATCCAGGTGCCTCCCGCTCCGGACATGGTTGGAGAAGGTTGAGGTGGGAAGTGCGGACTTGGGCGTTAGAGCTTGAGTGTGCGAAAACTGATGAGCAAAGGAGGAAGAAGGCGTGGATAGAAAGGTGAATCCTTATCCCTTTATATGGGCGAACGAAGCTAAGCGTCCCCACTTGCCTGGCAAAACTCGCTTATCCCCCAAGCGCCATAATTGATGGCGCGGTTGGGTTACCCATGCCTGTATTGATGAGAATCCCGTAATAAGGGGACACGATCTCTGCCTTGACAAGACGTGTCGAAAAACTGCCTCGCGTTATGTGCGGGGCTGGTTAAAGGAAATGGTTCGAATAATCACCAGGCCATGACATAACGTCATACTGTCAAAACAAGTCAGCAAATTAGATTTGGGAAAATATTATTCTCTCTACGGTGGTATGTGGAACTTATTTTGCAGGGTCGGACACTATCCTCCTAGTCAAATTCTTCTGTGATGTATTCGGAGAAGGAACCCGCCTTGTAATGCCGAAGACAATACTGCGTGCCGGACTCATCGTCATTGAAGCCTGGTTCAGGGGCTACTGAGGGAATCCTGGATTAGGGGGTCTCCGGACAGCCCGACTATCTCCATTGGCCGGACTGTTAGACTATGAAGACACAAGATTGAAGACTTCGTCTCATGTCCGGGTGGGACTCTACTTGGCGTGGAAGGCAAGCTGTGCAATACGGATATGGATATCTCCTCCTTTGTAACCGACCTTGTGTAACCCTAACCCTCTTCGGTGTCTATATAAACCCAAGGGTTTAGTCCGTAGGACAACAACCACAACATACAATCATACCATAGGCTAGCTTCTAGGGTTTAGCCTCTCTGATCTCGTGGTAGATCTACTCTTGTATTACCCATCTCATCAATATTAATCAAGCAGGACGTAGGGTTTTACCTCCATCAAGAGGGCCTGAACCTGGGTAAAACATTGTGTCCCCTGCCTCCTGTTACCATCCAGCCTAGACGCACAGTTCGGGACCCCCTACCCGAGATCCGCCGGTTTTGACACCGACAGCCCATGACCCCTAGGGGCATAGGTTTAGTCGGCGTGCTAACCTCTCTATTTAGCCCAGGTCGGGTGCGGCGTATTGTTTGGCCGAGGCTGGGCATGACCCAGGAAAGTGTGTCCGGCCGAAGTTAGTCGAGCGTGGTGGGTAAGTTGGTGCACCCCTGCAGGGAACAAAACATCTATTGATAGCCTATCCTACGGTAACAGACACTTGGAGTTGTATCCCGATCGATACAACTAGAACTGGATACCTGAGATGAGAAATGGATATGAGAACTGGATAGTATGGCTCTGGGATTGCTTTCTCGTAGGGAGTCGAGAAAGGATCTCTGGCCGAGGTTGATAACACTACTACTACTTTATATTATGTTGATCTGTACTCTTCTATATGCTGCAAGATGCTTGAAGATGCTAGTCTTCGATAGGCTAGGCTTTCCCCTTCTTTCCGGCATTCTGCAGTTTAGTCCACAGATACAGCCCATTTCCTTTGATACAGATGCATACTTAGTTTAGATCTGATGTAAGTCTTGCGAGTACTTTGGATGAGTACTCACGGCTGCTTTGCTACCTCTTTTTCCCCATACCCATTTGTTGCGACCAGATGACGGATCCCAGGAGCCAGACGACACCACTAACGACTACTCCTACCCCGAGGGTGCCTACTACTACGTGACAGCCGTTGATGACTTGGAGTAGTTAGGAGGCTCCCAGGCAGTAGGCCTTGCCTTTTCGATCGTTGTTGCTTTTGTGCTAGCCTTCTTAAGGCAAACTTGTTTTAACTTATGTCTGCACTCAGATCTTGTTGCTTCCGCTGACTCTTGTGTATTCGAGCCCTCGAGGCCCCTGGCTTGTAATATAAAGCTTGTATTATTTTAATTTGTGTCTAGAGTTGTGTTTTGATATCTTCCCGTGAGTCCTTGATCTTGATCGTACACATTTGCGTGTATGATTAGTGTATGATTGAATCGAGGGCGTCACAAGTTGGTATCAGAGTCGACTGCGTGTAGGTAGCCCCCTTTCCAACTCCTTGGCAAAGTTGAGTCTAGTCACTACAAAAACTTTTACTAACATGGATGTGTGTCTTACAGGCCCACGTCGCCATTTGGGTGGTATTAGGATCTTTTATTCCTTATCTATACTCTGGGACTCTTATCTCTCTTCCATTCGGGTTAAACGGATTACCTAACTCTAACATTAGGATCCCGTGACGACATTCACCCCAAAGCTGAATAAGCCATAGTTATTCCTTAGAATAGTATATTGAGTAATGCACACACTATCGTGTTGACTACTAAGTGGTATCCATCGTACCTCTTTCGTTATGCATGTTTCATTATGAATGGTCCTTGTTTTTGCAAATGCTCCATGCTAAACTACCCTCTGTTACATGTTAGCAGGATGGTTAGACTCGCTGGTCGTGGTTGTGGTGCCAATGCTCCACCACCGCCCGAATTCTTTGCTGGAATGATGCAACAATTTGAGCTGAACCGCCAGTTCATGGAAGGAATGATGGCCCAGTTTCCTCGCCCGAACATGAATCAATAGCCAACCCCAGTAACTCTGCAGGACTTCATGCGTCTCAACCCAACTATTTACCGCAGCTCAACTCAACCCCTTGATGCTGATGACTGGCTCCGCGACATCATGTATGAAATGGAGTCTGCTAGTGTGGCCCCTGCTAGCTATGTCACCTTTGCATCTTTCTTCCTGAAGGGCCCCACTACTCAATGGTGGGACAGCCACAGGCGTACCCTACCTGCTGGAACGTTCATCACTTGGCCGGATTTCCAAGCTGCTTTCCGTGCCCGCTTCAGTCCTCAAGGAATCATGGACGGGAAGAAGCGAGAGTTCCGCAACCTCACCCAAGGCAACAATACTGTAGATGCTTACCAGCGAGAATTTCTGGACTTGTCTTGTTATGCTGAAGAAGACATTGCAACTGATGCTTGTAGGCAAGAAAAGATCCGTGATGGACTTCACCCTGATATTAAGCTAGCACTGCTCGCTCATGACTTTGCCGACTTCGCCACCTTGGTGAACAAGGCTATTCAGGTTGAGACTGGTCTTCAGGAACACCGGGGATCCCTCAGGCGCAGCCGTGACGCTGGCTCATCTTCGGGCTCGTCAGCATAGAAGCGTCGGATATGGATTCCCCACAGCTTGTATCGTCCAACTGCACCTACACCAAGACAGTCCTATGCTACTCCGCGTTTGCCTCCTCCACCAATGAGGCAGCCTCTTCGGACTGCACCACCCCAAGCTCCTGCTCCCAATCCCAATGCTGGTTGGTGCTTCAAGTGTGGCCTTCCAGGTCACCGTTCCAGGAACTGCCCTCAGAATCAGAATCAGCTGGCTCTGCCTTCTAATGCTCATGGTATCAATCAACCCCGCAACCACAATGCCAGACCATATGGTCATGGGCAGGCTAACAACATTGATCTGAATGAAGCTCAAGACTAGCCTGCTACTATAATGGGTACTCTCCTTGTTAATTCAGTACCAGCTATTGTTTTATTCGATACAGGGGCATCGCATTCTTTCATATCAGAAGATTTTGCATTCAGGCATGACATTAAATACGAAGAGATGCACATTCCATTAGTGGTAAACACCCCCACGGGCCAATGTCGGACCACTATGGTTAGCCACGACGTCGTCATTGAGATTGAAGGATTAGAGTTTCATGCCTCTCCCATTATCCTAAAGTCTTCCAGTATTGACCTCATTCTGGGAATGGATTGGTTGAAAGCACATACTGCTTCTATGGTTTGTGCCACTAAGACCGTTCACCTCCTACATCCTTCTAGTGAGATAGTAAGCTATCATGCTCGACTTGTTCGAAATGCTGAAGCATGACTTTATGCCTTGAATGCATTGAATGCAACACCTCTTGAGGGAATTGAAAAGATTCCAGTTGTTCATGACTTCCTAGATGTCTTTCCAGAAGAACTTCCAGGAATACCTCCTACTCGGGCTGTCGAGTTCGTCATCGACTTGAAACCAGGCACCGTTCCTATCGCCAAACGACCCTACAAGATGCCACCTCATGAGCTCCTTGAACTTAAGGAGGAAATCGACAAATCTCTTCACAAGGGTTTCTTCCGTCCAAGTTCCTCAGCTTGGGGAGCACCTTCTCTCTTTGTGAAGAAGAAGGATGGAACGAACCATTTGGTCCAAGACTATCGTCCTATCAACCAAGCTACAATTCAGAATAAATATCCCCTTCCTCGGATCAATGATCTGTATGATCAACTGGCTGGTTCATCGATATTCTCTAAACTTGACTTGAGGTTGGGTTACCACCAGATCCGTGTTCGTGAAGAGGATATTCCAAAGACCGCATTCATCACTCGTTATGGTTCTTACGAGTACACCGTCATGTCTTTTGGCTTGACCAATGCTCCAGCCACATTCTCCCGTCTGATGAACTACATATTCATGGATTACCTCGACAAGTTCGTCGTAGTCTATATGGATGATATCCTGGTATATTCGAAGAACAAAGAAGAACATGCTGAACATCTTCGACTTGTTCTAGAGAAGCTTCGAGAACATCAACTTTATGCTAAGTATTCCAAGTGTGAATTCTGGTTACCCGAAGTCACCTACCTTGGTCATGTCATCTCCAAGGATGCTATTGCCGTCAACCCAGAGCAAGTGCAGGCTATTCTTGACTGGAACCCTCCGAAGACTGTCAAGCAAGTCAGAAGCTTTCTCGGTCTAGCCAGCTATTGTTGCCGCTTTGTCGAGAACTTCTCCAAGATCGCCAAGCCACTGACCAATCTGCTTCACAAAGGCGTTAAGTTCGATTGGACAGACAAATGTCAGGAAAGTTTCTAGGCACTCAAAGACAAGCTGACATCTGCCCCAGTGCTTTCTCCCCCTGATTCTCGCAAGGACTTCGTCATCTATTGTGAAGCTTCACGTCAAGGATTAGGCTGTGTCCTAATGCAAGAGCGCAGAGTGATTGCTTATGCCTCCCGTCAAGTACGTCCTCATGAAGATAACTACCCAGTTCATGACCTCGAGCTTGTTGTGGTTATCTATGCACTAGAGATATGGCGACAGTACCTTCTCGGTAATCGTTGCGAGATCTTCACTAATCATCAAAGTCTGAAGTATTTGTTTACTCAGCCAGATCTGAACCTCCATCAGCAGCGATGGATGGAAGCTATCGTGGTAAGGCTAATGTAATGGCTGATGCCCTGAGCCGTAAGTCTTATTTCAATAATCACATGGTCTAAAAAGCTTAACCCCGCCTTTATGAAGAGCTATGCAAGCTAAACCTTCAACTAGTTCCACAGGGTTCTCTGAATAACCTTGTCTTGGAACCAACTCTTCTAAAAGCAATTAAGTCTGCACAAGCCAAAGATGCTCATGTTGATCTGATGAAAAAGGATCTTGCCTTAGAGAAATCAAGAGATTTCTCACTTGGCGAAGACGGAACCTTGTACTTCAGAGATCCTATTGTAGTACCCCGGTTCGAGCTTATGACAGAGAAGGTGATGAAAGAAGCGCATGACACCCCTCTCTCTATTCATCCGGGAAGTACCAAGATGTACTTGGACATTCGTCAGAAGTATTGGTGGTCTAAGATGAAGCAAGACATTGCTCGATATATTGAAGAATGTGACGTTTGTCGTTGCGTCAAAGCAGAACATCAAAAACCGGCTGGACTTCTACAACCACTTCCGATTCCTGAATGGAAGTGGGATAAGATTCAGATGGACTTCGTCACTGGCCTTCCCAAGTCTCAGAAAGGTAACGATGCTATCTTCGTCGTTATCGACCAATTCTCGAAGGTTGCTCACTTTCTTCTAGTCAAGGAGACAATCACTGCTAGTCAATTAGCAAACTTGTATATCTCCCGAATTGTGTCACTCCATGGCATTCCGAAGGAGATCAGTTTAGACCGTGGCAGTATATTCACTTCAAAGTTCTGGGATAGTTTCCAAGAGGCAATGGGAACTCATATTACTTGGAGCACTGCTTATCATCCCCAATCCCAGAACATAGGCATCACGTCCGTGTTAAGTAAACCGAAACGATTATGCATCTACTACTATTACTCCACACATCGATCGCTATCTAGCATGCATCTAGAGTATTAAGTTCATAAGAATAGAGTAATGCTTTAGGCAAGATGACATGATGTAGAGGGATAAACTCAAGCAATATGATACAAACCCCATCTTTTTATCCTCGATGGCAACAATACAATATGTGCCTTGCTGCCCCTACTGTCAATGGGAAAGGACACCGCAAGATTGAACCCAAAGCTAAGCACTTCTCCCATTGCAAGAAAGATCAATCTAGTAGGCCAAACTAAACCGATAATTCAAAGAGACTTGCAAAGATTATCAAATCATGCTTATAAGAATTAAGAGAAGAACCAAATATTGTTCATAGATAAACTTGATCATAAATCCACAATTCATCGGATCTCGGCAAACACACCGCAAAAGAATATTACATCAAATAGATCTCCAAGAACATCGAGGAGAACTTTGTATTGAGAACCAAAGAGAGAGAAGAAGCCATCTAGCTAATAACTATGGATCCAAAGGTCTGTGGTAAACTACTCACACATCATCGGAGAGGCTATGGTGTTGATGTAGAAGCCCTCCGTGATCGATTCCCCCTCCGGCAGATCGCCGGAAAAGGCCCCAGATGGGATCTCACGGGTACAGAAGGTTGCGTCGGTGGAAAAGTGGTTTCGTGGCTCTCTTGGATGTTTTTAGGGTATAAGAGTATATATAGGCGAAAGAAGTATGTCGGTGGATCTACGAGGGGCCCACGAGGGTGGGGGCGTGCCTACCCCCCTGGGCGTGCCCTCCTGCCTCGTGGCCACCTTGTTGCGTCTCTGACTTCTAGTCCAAGTCTCCTGGATGGCGTTTGTCCAAGAAAGATAATTGCAAAGGTTTCGTTCCGTTTGGATTCCGTTTGATATTTGCTTTTCTGTGAAACACTGAAATAGGCAAAAAAACAGAAACTGGCACTGGGCCTCCGGTTAATAGGTTAGTCCCAAAAATAATATAAAAGAGCATATTAAAGCCCATTAAACATCCAAAACAGATAATATAATAGCATGGAATAATCAAAAAATATAGATACGTTGGAGACATTGGAGACGTATCATTCAACATGATTAAGCTACTGTACTAATCATGTTTCGTATCTGTTCTTTCAATAATGTGCCAAATAAAGCCTTTGGGATAGTGCAGATACTTGTTGATCTGATTTTGTGCACAAACAGAAACTTTTGCGTCCAGTGTATGAATTTTTAGATTTTATTGGAACTTTATATTGGTCTAAAACTTCTACATAGTATTTATATACAAATTGGCTACGTTGTCCTAATTTTTCAGAATTTCTCGAGTTAAATAAGTATGGTTTTAGTTCAGACCATTACAGACTGTTCTGTTTTTGACAGATTCTGTTTTCAACGCATAGTTTGCTTGTTTTATAGTTTCTGTGACTTATATTGGTCAATATAAATGTATAAATGATAGAGTATAGTAGGAATTATGTGAGAACAATTATGAATCTTGTCTTGAGAGTACCAAAGTGAATGATTTATTCTTTATCATAGTAACCTATCTCACAAGTTCCGTCAAGTTTTATGTGATTGAAGTTTTGAAGTTTTGGGTGAGATGATGATACAAGGAGAATAAGGGGGTGGCAAGACCCTAAGCTTGGGGATGCCCAAGGCACCGCAAGGTAATATTGAAGGAAGTCTCAAGCGTCTAAGCTTGGCGATGCCCCGGAAGGCATCCCCTCTTTCGTCTTCAATCTATCGATATACCTCACTTGGAGCTATATTTTTATTCGTCACATAATATGTGTTTTGCTTGCAGCGTCTTTTTGTTTTATTTGCTGGTTAAATAAAATACTTAGTTCTAAAATTTTAATTGGAGGGAGTCCTCACATAGCTACTTAATTGTTTAACTACTCATTGATCTTCACTTATGTCTTTTCGAAGTAGTTTTTCATTCACTCTCGTGCTTCACTTATATACTAAGAGTAAATTGTTGAATGAATTGAATATCATCAATCTGAAATTATACATGTTCCATATGCTTAGTAATAATTTCACATTGGGTTTAGAAAGTAAAATCTTTTGAAATTTGACAACCACAATATTTTTCATACAAGCAATTCATGAAAGGTTAGTATAAGAAAGAGAAATTTCACATGAAAAATACATTATTTTGGACATCTTCTATGATTGTGAATATTGATTAATTATTTACTAAGTTGATTAAATAAGTTGAAGTTGTACAAGGAAGATAACCTAGTGAGTTGTGCTTGGGTATATTTGCATAGAAGTTATATTGTTATGGATCCTGCAACATGTGGTGCTTGGTTATAATCTTTGCAAGCCAAAAAAATTCTGTACTATGCGGGAATACTGCTTGTGCATCCAAAACCCTTCAACCAAGTTTCTTCCATGAGAGTCCACTATATCTAGCTATATACGGCCCCGGCACCTGTGCCTCCCCCGATGGGCGCGGGCATAAGCATTGGCACCCACGGCCCCGGCAGGATGCCGCCCTACCATCCTCAGAGCGGCGCGCCGGGCCAGGCGACGTGGAGCGCGGGGCACTTCAGTGAGGTTTCTGGGGCGACGGCTCTAGAGGCCTATGTGCCCCGCATGATGGACCAGGAGTACACGTCGGAAGATGACCCCAGCTCGTTCCTCGAGCCGGGATGGGAAGAGGAGACGCTGGAAGTTGAGACCTTCCAGGAGCCACCCGGGATCCTCGCCGACCACACTGACAACAACAGCTACAGGGTACCACTAATCTCTCAGGAGTAGGCTTACGCTAACCATGGGTCGCAAGTGAATCAGGTCACAGTGGTGGACGACGGCCCTAGCACGGTATCCCCCCTTCCACCAGGGTAAGCGTACTGGGGGCTACGTGGGAGGAGCCGGGAGCAAGGCCCCTCCCCGCATCGCCTGGAGCAAGGTGTCGCCCGGAGGTAGGTCCTCTGCCGGGGAGGCACTAGCGAGCCTTCCCCCGGCAGAGGGCCCGTGGTCGCCGAGGGCACCGCTAGCGTCCCCTTTGCCCCTTGGCATCGTCCTGGTTTCCGGACGCCCCAACGGTGGTCGAGGGCGGCGCAAGGTGGGGCCCTCGCCTGGCGATATGAAGTAGGGCTCGCGCCTGTGAAGGTCTCCGCTCGTGACACTCTCACGTAATAATGAGTGGGGCTGTACATGCCTCGGAGTCTCTGGAGTGCCGCCCTTGGGCCTCGTGGGCTCCCGCCCACGTCCTAGTGGAAGCACCATGCTCTGCGCTGGCCGTCGACATTGTCCCCCAATGACTATGCTCACGGCCAGTGAAAGCACTTAGCTCCGCGCTGGTGGGAAGACAAGAAGACTAGCTAGGTGCCGGACGCGGCCATTTCCTTTTGACCTCTTTTCTGTAGCTCAGACTTGCAGCTTTTGATCTTGAATTTGAAGTTGCATTTCCATTGGCAATCGTGGGGGGCATCCTTTCTCGTTCGCGTTGATTTCGTGAGTTTCTGGATTCGTGTTTTGTTTGAGATTTACATCCGCTATCTCACCCCTTTCAAAAAACTCGCGAGCAGGGGTTGGCAGCGGCGCACACGCACTACGCGCGCATCTCGCCATTACTGGAGCTCGCTTCTCGCGAGGCCCTCTCGGTTGGACTGCCGGACCCCTCAGGAAACCAAAACCTCGCAAGCTCGTGAGGGGCTCCTCTCAGAAGGAATGCACATCCGCAGCTACCAAATCAGTTTGAAGCTCGACTAAATGAAAGTAAGTTACGATAGCAAGCCCGCAAGGGGTGTCGTGAGCACCCAAAAGCGTGCTTTAAGCATAAGCCTAAGGAATAAAGTGGTAGTCTGTTTACATGAGGGGCTTCCCCTCACCAAAATGCTCTTACATTGTGAGGGGTCGTACCCAAGATTTTGCGTGCAGGTTCAAAATAAAGGTGCGCAGGCTCAGTCGGACATATCGCTCGCCTCGTCCCCCGAATCGCTTCCTGACAGGCTGCTGGCGTCGTCGCTGTCGCTGTCTTCACCGCCATCAACCATGCCGCCATCAACCACGTCGCCCTCATCTGCCGCGACCACCACCGCGTTGTCATCAGAAGCAAAGGCCCTAACTAGAGAATCCACATTGTCGTCCACCCAGTGCGCTAGGTTGCCTCGGATGACCTCAGGCACTGGGGCAATGGCGGAGGCAAAATCAAAGTCGGGATTGGTGTTCAAGAGATGGCTGAAGATGTGGGAGAATGTGCGCCCGAGGAGGCCCCGGCTCTTTTCGTCCACAAGCTTGCGAGCCCTCTCTACTCGGTTCTCCAGGCGCGTCACGACATCATCAAAGAAGCGAAGATGGTTGGCATAGTCCTCGGTGTGTGGGTGGGGAGCTGCTCATCGCAGATGGTACCAAGCGCCTGATTGGCCCTCGTCCTGAGGTCCCGAAGCATGGGAACATGCTTGCGCAGTAGTGTCTGTTAGCGAAGCGCCTCCTCCTGCTTTGTTGTGCGAAGGACTCGGCGCTAGCAACCCGCTGCTGAAGAGAGAGCAGCTTGGCACGGGAGGAGGCCAGCTCAGACTGCACTAAGATTAGGGCAGCTGCGGCGGCTTTCTCGCGCTGTTCCGCCTCGGCCAGCCCTGACCTGAGGGCAGTGGTCCTGCCCATAGCTTCAGCTTCCACGAGCTTCAGCTTCAGGTCATACCTGCCAACAAGATCCGCGTGAGCCTCGGCCACCCTGCGGTCGACCTCCTCCTGGGCCCTGGCCTCACGCGCACTGATAGCATCCTCTGCTTGGACGACTTGGTGCTCCCTCATCTCCAACTGCTCAAGCTCGAGGTTGCGCTCTGTGGCCTCCAGTAACAGTGCTTCCTCGCGCCTTGAGTTCTCCTCCTCGTCGGATGGTGCACCCTTCATCGATGCCAAGGCAACTCTGCGAGCCTCCACCTTCCGCTCCAGGGAGGTGTTCAAGGCCTGGAGCTCCCGCTTGTGCTCCTCGGCGGCCGCACGACAACTGTCCGCCTCCCTGGCCTCCTCCAAGGACCGGGCGCTGGCCTCCCGCGAGGTTGCCAGGGATGCCTCGGCTTTCGCATTGGCGTGCTCACACTGGAGGTGCCCGAGGTTGATAGCCACCTTCAGTTGATGCCATTCCTCCGCCAGCCGGAGACCCTCGGCTTCAAAATGAGTGTCAACATCTGCGAGTTCTCCACTGAGTCGGCTCAGCGCACCCATTGCCTCCTGAAAGAGCATGTGGCGGACGACACCTTGCTCGCGCGCAAACTTGAGCGTGCGACCAGGTCCATCCCCCACAATAGGGGTTGCCGAAGGAATCCGAAGCGGCTCACTCCCTCCCAGCAGGGGGTGGGAGGCCGGTGCTTCCCCGGTCACCGTCTGGGCCTCGACAAGGGCCCGGACGGGTGAGGGCCCGTTCCTTGAAGAAGAAGCCAGGATCGAGGTCATCTAGCCGCCGTCCATGACCAGGGGTGGAGCCCTTGGCACACACCCTGCACCCCGGGTCGGGCCGCAAAGGAAGGGCAGCGGGATCGCAGGATCAAGGCGCCAGGCCGGCACGCCCATCTCCCCCGCCGATCTTGCGTCGGGCGCGCAATTACAAGGATAAGGTACTCACTCGTCCGTGGCGGTATACTTCCTCTACTTCAATGGCCGAAAGGCATCACCGCTGCAGCTTGAAGACCCCTTCCTCTTGCGGAGCGCATCAAAGTCCAGTCGGGGCTGGCTAAAGCCCTGGACGCGACAACCAACACTGGGCACGGCTGGTGAGGGTCGTGAAGGGACGACCTCGGGAGTGTTGGGCTAAGGGGAGCCCTCGGGCTCCGCCTCAGGGTGACCCGTCGGGGCCTCGGGAGCTTCGGTCTCAGGAGCAGTGGATCGTCTCGCCCCCTCCACCGCCACCTCAAGGCGAAGATCATCAGCCTCCGGAGCCACGAGCGGAGTCGGCACCGCAATAGTCGCGTCTCCAGCCCTCGACAGCGCTTGATACGTCTCCAACGTATCTATAATTTTTTATTGTTCCATGCTATTATATTATCAACCTTGGATGTTTTATATGCATTTATATGCTATTTTATATGATTTTTGGGACTAACCTATTAACCTAGAGTCTAGTGCTAGTTTCTGTTTTGTCCTTGTTTTTGAGTTTTACAGAAAAGGAAAACCAAACGTAGTCCAATTGACCTGAAACTTCACGGAACTTATTTTCGGACCACAAGAAGGCCATGGAGGATAAGAGTTGGGCGAAAAGAGTCCTGGGCTGCCCACGAGGGTGGGGGCGCGCCCACCCCCCTGGGCGCGCCTCCCTACCTCATGGACAGCCCGGAGACCCCCCTGACTTGTTCTCGACGCCAAAACCTCTTATATATACTAAAACTTCCAGAAAGAAACCTAGATCGAGAGTTCCTCCGCCGCAAGCCTCTGTAGCCATCGAAAGCCAATCTAGACCCGTTCTGGCACCCTGCCAGAGGGGGGAATCCCTCTCCGGTGGCCATCTTCATCATCCTGGCGCTCTCCATGACGAGGAGGGAGTAGTTCACCCTCGGGGCTGAGGGTATGTACCAGTAGCTATGTGTTTGATCTCTCTCTCTCTCTCTCTCTCTCTCTCGTGTTCTTGATTCGGAACGATCTTGATGTATCGTGAGCTTTGCTATTATAGTTGGATCTTATGATGTTTCTCCCCCTCTACTCTCTTGTAATGGATTGAGTTTTCCCTTTGAAGTTATCTTATCGGATTGAGTCTTTAAGGATTTGAGAACACTTGATGTATGTCTTGCATGTGCTTATCTGTGGTGACAATGGGATATCACGTGATCCTCTTGATGTATGTTTTGGTGATCAAATTGCAAGTTCCGTGACCTCGTGAACTTATGCATAGGGGTTGGCACACGTTTTCGTCTTGACTCTCTAGTAGAAACTTTGGGGCACTCTTTGAAGTTATTTGTGTTGGTTTAATAGATCAATCTGAGATTGTGTGATGCATGTCGTATAATCATACCCACAGATACTTGAGGTGACATTGGAGTATCTAGGTGATATTAGGGTTTTGGTTGATTTGTGTCTTAAGGTGTTATTCTAGTACGAACTCTATGATAGATTGAACGGAAAGAATAGCTTCGTGTTATTTTACTATGGACTCTTGAATAGATCGATCAGAAAGAATAACTTTGAGGTGGTTTCGTACCCTAAAATAATCTCTTCGTTTGTTCTCCGCTATTAGTGACTTTGAAGTGACTCTTTATTGCATGTTGAGGGATGGTTATATGATCCAATTATGTTATTATTGTTGAGAGAACTTGCACTAGTGAAAGTATGAACCCTAGGCCTTGTTTCCTAGCATTGCAATACCGTTTTCACTCACTTTTATCATTAGTCACCTTGCTGTTTTTATATTTTCAGATTACAAAAACCTATATCTACCATCCATATTGCACTTGTATCACCATCTCTTCGCCGAACTAGTGCACCTATACAATTTACCATTGTATTGGGTGTGTTGGGGACACAAGAGACTCTTTGTTATTTGGTTGCAGGGTTGTTTGAGAGAGACCATCTTCATTCTACGCCTCCCATGGATTGATAGACCTTAGGTCATCCACTTTAGGGAAATTTGCTACTGTCCTACAAACCTCTGCACTTGGAGGCCCAACAACGTATACTAGAAGAAGGTTGTGTAGTAGACATCAAGCTCTTTTCTGGCGCCGTAGCCAGGAAGGTTAGCGCTTGAAGGTATATCTTTAGATCTTGCAATCAAATCTTTTAGTTTCTTGTTTTATCACTAGTTTAGTCTATAAAAGAAAACTACGAAAAAATGGAACTAAGGTTGCCTCATATGCTTCATCATTTTAATGCCTTTCATGAAAATAAGGATTATGATAATTGTGCCAAAGTGTTAGAAGAAGAATGCATTAGAATGTTTGGCACTAAATCTTTGTACGATGAGCATGATTGCAATGTTGTTAGTATGAATTCTTTGAATATCCATGACGCTAATGATATGCAAAGCCACAAGCTTGGGGATGCTATGTTTGATGAATATGATACTTTTTGTCCCCCAAGTTTTGATGAGCAAATTTATTATGATGATAGCATGCCTCCTATTTATGATGATTATATTGATGAAAGTGGGTTTGGAAGAGTGTCAACTTTAGGAAGTAATGATCCCACTATTTTGGAGGGTGTTGAATCTTATTGTCATAATTATGAAAGTGGATTTGGAGAGGTCATGACTTTACTTAGTGATGAATCCACTATTTTGGAAGAGGTTCCAATTGATTATGTGAACAAAGTTGCTACCTATGAGGATTATTGTGATGACATGTATGCTATAAATAATAGTGATAACCATGAAACTTGTCATCTTGATTTTAATTTTCAATTGGATTATGCCTCACATGATAGCTATTTTGTTGAGTTTGCTCCCACTATTATCCATGACAATAAATTTGCTTATGTGGAGAGTAATAAAATTCCTATGCTTATTCATCATGAAAATAATGCTTTATGTGATAGATATATTGTTGAATTCATTCATGATGATACTGAAAATTATTATGAGGGAGGAATATATGCTTGTAGGAATTGCAATAATATCAAGTTTCCTCTCTATGTGTTGAAAATCTTGAAGATTTGCTTGTTTTACCTTCCTATGCAAGTTTATTATTGTTCCCATAAATTGTTTTCTCACAAAATCCCTATTCATAGGAAGTGGGTTAGACTTAAATGTGTTAGTAGTATGCTTCATGCTGCTCTCTTTATGTTTCAATTCTTATCTTTTATGTGAGCATCATTGGAATCATCATGCCTAGCTAGGGGCTTTAAACGATAGCGCTTGTTGGGAGGCAACCCAATTTTATTTTTGTTCCTTACTTTTTGCTCCTATTTAGTAATAAATAGTTCATCTAGCCTCTTTTTATATGTGGTTTTATGTTTTATTAGTGTCTTTGCCAAGTAGAACCTTTGGGAAGACTTGGGTGAAGTCTTTGCGATCTTGCTGTAAAAACATAAACTTTTGCGCTCACAAGATTTGCTGCCCTTTTTTTACTGGAGAGTGCGATTAGGTTGATTCTTTTTTCAGATCATTAATAGACAAATTCCTCAGGTCCACCAATTTATTTCAGAATTTTTGGAGTGACATAAGTATTCAAAACCTCCAGATTGCTACAGACTGTTCTGTTTTTGACAGATTCTATTTTCTTTGTGTTGTTTGCTTATTTTGATGAATCTATGAGTAGTATCGGAGGGTATGAACCATAGAGAAGTTGGAATACAGTAGATATTACACCAATATGAATTTATAATGAGTTCACAACAGTACCTAAGTGGTGATTTATTTTCTTATACTAATGGAGCTCATGAGATTTTCTGTTGAGTTTTGTGTTGTGAAGTTTTCAAGTTTTGGGTAAAGATTCGATGAACTACGGAATAAGGAGTGGCAAGAGCCTAAGATTGTGGATGCACAAGGCACCCCAAGGTAATATTCAAGGACAACCAAGAGCCTAAGCTTGGGGATGCCCTGGATGGCATCCCCTCTTTCGTCTTCGTTCATCGGTAACTTTACTTGAGGCTATATTTTTATTCACCACATGATATGTGTTTTGCTTGGAGTGTCATTTTATTTTATTTTATTTTGCTTGCTGTTTGAATAATATCCCAAGATCTGAAATTCTTAAATGTTAGAGAGTCTTCACATAGTTGCATAATTATTCAACTACTCATTGATCTTCACTTATATCTTTCGGAGTAGTTTGTCTTTTGCTCTAGTGCTTCACTTATATCTTTTTAGAGCACGACGGTGGTTTCATTTTGAAGAAATAGATGAACTCTCATGCTTCACTTATATCATTTTGAGAGTCTTAAACATGTGGTAATTTTCTTTGTTTATGAAACTAGTCCTGATATGATGGGCATCCAAGAGGGATATAATAAAAACTTTCATATAACATGCATTGAATACTATGAGAAGTTTGATACTTGATGATTGTTTTGAGATATGAAGATGGTGATATTAGAGTCACGCTAGTTGAGTAGTTGTGAATTTGAGAGATACTTGTGTTAAAGTTTGTGATTCCCGTAGCATGCACGTATGGTGAACCGTTATGTGATGAAGTCAGAGCATGATTTATTTTTTGATTGTCTTCCTTATGAGTGGCGGTCAGGGACAAGCGATGGTCTTTTCCTACCAATATATCCCCTAGGAGCATGCGCGTAGTACTTAGTTTCGATAACTAATAGATTTTTGCAATAAGTATGTGAGTTCTTTATGACTAATGTTGAGTCCATGGATTATACGCACTCTCACCCTTCCACCATTGCTAGCCTCTCTAGTACCGCACAACTTTCGCCGGTACCATAAACCCACCATTTACCTCCCTCAAAACAGCCACCATACCTACATATTATGGCATTTCCATAGCCATTCCCAGATATATTGCCATGCAACTTTCCACCGTTCCGTTTATTATGACACGCTCCATCATTGTCATAGTGCTTTGCATGATCATGTAGTTGACATCGTATTTGTGGCAAAGCCACCGTTCATAATTATTTCATACATTTCACTCTTGATTCATTACACATCCTGGTACACCGCCGGAGGCATTCACATAGAGTCATATTTTGTTTTAAACATCGAGTTGTAATTCTTGAGTTGTAAGTAAATAAAAGTGTGATGATCATCATTATTAGAGAATTGTCTCAGTGAGGAAAGAATGATGGAGACTATGATTCCCCCACAAGTCGGGATGAGACTCCGTACGAAAACTAAAAAAAAATAAAAAAGAAGAAAGGCCAAAAAAAGAGAAGGCCCAAAAAAACAAAAAAATGAGAGAAAAAGAGAGAAGGGGCAATGCTACTATCCTTTTACCACACGTGTGCTTCAAAGTAGCACCATGATCTTCATGATAGAGAGTCTCCTATGTTGTCACTTTCATATACTAGTGGGAATCTTTCATTATAGAACTTGGCTTGTATATTCCGATGATGGGCTTCCTCAAAATGCCCTAGGTCTTCGTGAGGAAGCAAGTTGGATGCACACCCACTTAGTTTCTTTTTGAGCTTTGATACACTTATAGCTCTAGTGCATCCGTTGCATGGAAATCCCTACTCACTCACATTGATATCTATTGATGGGCATCTCCATAGCCCGTTGATACGCCTAGTTGATGTGAGACTATCTTCTCCTTTTTGTCTTCTCCACAACCACCATTCTATTCCACCTATAGTGCTATGTAGATGCCTCACGCTCATGTATTGCGTGAAGATTGAAAAAGTTTGAGAACATCAAAATTATGAAACAATTGCTTGGCTTGTCATCGGGGCTGTGAATGATTTAAATATTTTGTGTGATGAAGATAGAGCATAGCCAGACTCTATGATTTTGTAGGGATAGCTTTCTTTGGCCATGTTATTTTGAGAAGACACGATTACTTTGTTAGTATGCTTGAAGTATTATTATTTTTATGCCAATATTAAGCTTTTGTCTTGAATCTTATGGATCTGAATATTCTTGCCACAATAAAGAGGATTGCATAGATAAATATGTTAGGTAGCATTCCACATAAAAAAAAAATCTGTTTTTATCATTTACCTACTCGAGGACGAGCAGGAATTAAGCTTGGGGATGCTTGATACGTCTCCAATGTATATATAATTTTTGATTGTTCCATGCTATTATATTATCAACCTTGGATGTTTTATATGCATCTATATGCTATTTTATATGATTTTTGGGACTAACCTATCAACCTAGAGTCCAGTACCAGTTTTTGTTTTTTCCTTGTTTTTGAGTTTTACAGAAAAGGAAAGTCAAACGGAGTCCAATTGACCTGAAACTTCACGGAACTTATTTTTGGACCAGAAGAAGGCCATCAAGTAAAAGAGTTGGGCCAGAAGAGTCCCGGGCTGCCCATGAGGGTGGGGGGCGCACCCACCCCCTAGGCGCGCCTCCCTACCTCGTGGACAGCCCGGAGACCCCCCTGACTTGTTCTCGATGCCAAAACCTCTTATATACACTGAAACTTCCAAAAAGAAACCTAGATCGGGAGTTCCGCCGCCGCAAGCCTCTGTAGCCACCGAAAACCAATCTAGACCCATTCCGGCACCCTGTCGGAGGGGGGAATCCCTCTCCGGTAGCCATCTTCATCATCCCGATGCTCTCCATGACAAGGAGGGAGTAGTTCACCCTCAGGGTTGAGGGTATGTACCAGTAGCTATGTGTTTGATCTCTCTCTCTCTCTCGTGTTCTTGATTTGGAACGATCTTGATGTATCGCGAGCTTTGCTATTATAGTTGGATCTTATGATATTTCTCCCCCTCTACTCTCTTGTAATGGATTGAGTTTTCCCTTTGAAGTTATCTTATCGGGTTGAGTCTTTAAGGATTTGAGAACACTTGATGTATGTCTTGCATGTGCTTATCTGTGGTGACAATGGGATATCACGTGATCCACTTGATGTATGTTTTGGTGATCAACTTGCGAGTTCCGTGGCCTCGTGAACTTATGCATAGGGGTTGGCATACGTTTTCGTCTTGACTCTCCGGTAGAAACTTTGGGGCACTCTTTGAAGTTCTTTGTGTTGGTTGAATAGATGAATCTGAGATTGTGTGATGCATGTTGTATAATCATACCCACGGATACTTGAGGTGACATTGGAGTATCTAGGTGACATTATGGTTTTGGTTGATTTGTGTCTTAAGGTGTTATTCTAGTACGAACTCTATGATAGATTGAATCGAAATAATAGCTCCGTGTTATTTTACTACGGACTCTTGAATAGATCAACCAGAAAGAATAACTTTGAGGTGGTTTTGTACCCTACAATAATCTCTTCGTTTCTTCTCCGCTATTAGTGACTTTGGAGTGACTCTTTGTTGCATGTAGAGGGATGGTTATATGATCCAATTATGTCAGTATTGTTGGGAGAACTTGCACTAGTGAAAGTATGAACCCTAGGCCTTGTTTCCTAGCATTTTAATAATGTTTTCGCTCACTTTTATCATTAGTTACCTTGATGTATTTATATTTTTAGATTACAAAAATCTATATCTACCATCCATATTGCACTTGTATCACCATCTCTTCGTTGAACTAGTGCACCTATACAATTTACCATTGTATTGGGTGTGTTGGGGACACAAGAGACTCTTTGTTATTTGGTTGCAGGGTTGTTTGAGAGAGACCATCTTCTTCCTACGCCTCCCACGGATTGATAAACCTTAGGTCATCCACTTGAGGGAAATTTTCTATTGTCCTACAAACCTCTGCAGTTGGAGGCCCAACAACGTCTACAAGAAGAAGGTTGTGTAGTAGACATCAGCGCTCCCCCCCGGGCGCCCACTCTCAGGGCGAACTCGGCACTGGCGGCAAGGAGGGGAGACACACAGACAGGGTTCTCGCAAGGCCCTTCAAGGCCGGCTGGACGCAGCCCCCACTCGTCGAAGGGGGCATCTGCCTCACAAACTCCACCCTGTTCGAGCAGCAGTACAAAAGACAACCCTCTTGCGGCAAGTCGACCGACGAAGGGTCGCCCGTCAGGACCTCGAGCATCGTTCATCGCGCCTCAGGCGGAAGCCCGGACTCATGGAGCCTCATATGATCCTTGCTGCGGGACAAGGCCCACATCGGTCGAGAATGGCGCTGGAGTGGAGCGACGCGGCGTCGGAGGAACTCCTTCATCACCATGGGCGCGGTCACGCCGAGATCTTTTAGCCTCTTTAACCAGAGCTAGACCAAGGCAAGGCGTGGGTCAGCAAGCCTCTCATGGCCCCAGCCGGAGCTTGGGATGGCGGGCGCCAAAGGGGCGAGAGCAGGGGCTGAGCACGCCAACATCCACAAACACCCACCATGTCCGAAACCCGCTCGCAGATGGTGGGAGCTCAAAGTCAATCCTCGAGTAGGCCATCGCAACCACAATCTGGAAGCTCAGGCATCCCGAGCATTGCCAAGGATCAGCTAGGTGCAGCGAGAAGAAATGGCGAAGTAGGGCCACAGAAGGGGCAATGCCCACCATGGCCTCGCAGACGAAGGCAAAAACAACAAGAAGAGCGACAGATTGGGGATCTAGGTGCAGCATATGGATTTGATAGTGGGAAAGCACGGCGTTGAAGAAGGTAGAAAAGGGAGGAACCAGGCCAGCCCATAGGGCGTCAATGAATAATTGGACCTTGGTCGCTGCCCTATCAACAGAGGTGCGTGATGCAGGCCAGGCCACCGTATTCCCTCATTCGTTGAAGCCGGTGGCGAGCGCTGGGCGGACCTTGTCCATGGCTTCCTGGATGAGCACCAACGACCGACCAATGGCGGGTTCAATGCCCGAAGGTGACTCGGCTGAAGACTGGGACTTCTTCTTTCCCTTCTTCGTTCGGCTCGGCGCCATGGCGACGGGGAGGGCCGAGCTCAGGTCGAGTTGGGAGAAGAGGTTGTTGTTTTGGAAGGCGGAAGAATTGGAGAGGTGCGTCGCCAGCAATGAGGGAATAACTGTATAGGTCATGGTGGCCGCCTAGCCAGGCGGATATCAAGGCGGCGTGGGGAAGCGGAGACGCCCACTCCCATCAATCGCCACGCGTCAGCTGAGGCCGCAGGTTGTTGAGGCATGCGGCACTCCACACTTGCCCCTTGGCTTCGCCTCGAAGCCAAGTCCGAGTGCGCCTTGGGCCCGGGGGCTACTGTCGGCATGCTGGGAATGGAGGTCCCCAAACTTGCCTGCCTGCGGCCCATGGCGTGGTTCCACCAACGGCCGTGTACGACCCATCTTCATCGGCGAACACTCAAGACCCTCGCGAGGGGCCAAGCCTTGCGAGGCGGACGACACAAGACCTCCTCGGGGGCGGCCTCACCAGGCTGGCTCGCAAGGGGTGGAGAGATCAAGGCGAGGGGCACCTCGCCAGGTCCCCGTGACGCAAGCCATGACGACCAAGGCCAGGCGGGCACCAGGCGGGCGCCAGTGTGCGTAGCGTACTCGTTTCCTCTTTTGTGCTAAAGGGGCAAGCGCAGGCGAGGAGTCCTGAGGCATCAGGCAAAGGTTTCCATATCGGTGCAACAAGACCAAGACCAGCAGGACGGGAGGACGGAGGGCACCGTGGAGCCCAGGACAGCGTCACCACCAGAGCCTTTGGCAGGCGAAGACCACCTTTTGTCAGGATAACTTGTACTAGTTGTCTCCCTTCAAATTTGGCCGTTATGGGATCCCTTCCCGCCTACATATTTGGGGAGAGGACCAAGGCCTCTATAAATAGGACTAGCCACCACCGTAGTCGAGGATTGGCTCATCTTGGATTGGATCCACTCCACCAAGGCCATCTCACCAGCTCATCGAGCTCAAGGACACAACTCCTCGGGAGGCTGTTCTTCCCTTGTACTTGTTCATCCTCAGCCCAAGAGGCAATCCATCACACCACACTGGAGTAGGGTATTACACCACAATGGTGGCCCGAACCAATATAAACCCTGGGTCCTTTGTTCTGTGAGTTCGACGTGCTGAGCTTTGAGATCATGGTGAGAGCGTGAGCTAGGGGGAGAGAATTCGTGCGCACCCCAGAGTTGGAACCTCAAGGGTTTTGCCGGAACCTGAAATCCGACACTTTATGCTTCATATTATTATCCAATGATGTGTTGCCATCATATGATGTCTGAGTAGATTTTCGTTGTCCTATCGGTAATTGGTGATTTGCTATGATTGGTTTAATTTGCTTGTGGTTATGTTGTTGTCCTTTGGTGCCCATCATATGAGCGCGCACGTGGATCACACCATAGGGTTAGTTGTATGTTGATAGGACTATGTATTGGAGGGCAAGAGTGATAGAAGCTTCAACCTAGCTTAGAAATTGATGCATACGGGATTGAAGGGGGACCAATATATCTTAATGCTATTGTTGGGTTTTACCTTAATGAACATTAGTAGTTGCGGATGCTTGCTAATAGTTCCAACCATAACAGCATAGAATTCCAAGTCGGGGATGACATGCTAGCAGTGGCCTCTCCCACATAAAACTTGCTATCAGTCTAGTAAAGTAGTCAATTGCTTAGGGACAATTTTGCAACTCCTACCACCACTTTTTCACACTCGCTATACTAACTTTATTGCTTCTTTACCTAAAACAGCCCCTAGTTTTTATTTACGTGCTCTTTATATTCTTGCAAACCTATCCAAAAACACCTACAAAGTACTTCTAGTTGTTTCATACTTGTTCTAGGTAAAGCGAACATACGGGGTTGAAGGGGGACCACTGTATCTTAATGCTATGGTTGCGTTTTACCTTAATGAACGTTAGTAGTTGCGGATGCTTGCTAATAGTTCCAATCATAATTGCATAGAATTCCAAGTCAGGGATGTCATGCTAGCAGTGGCCTCTCCCACATAAAACTTGCTATCGGTCTAGTAAAGTAGTCAATTGCTTAGGGACAATTTCGCAACTCCTACCACCACTTCTCCACACTCGCTATACTAACTTTATTGCTTCTTTACCTAAAACAGCCCCTAGTTTTTATTTACATGCTCTTTATATTCTTGCAAACCTATCCAAAAACACCTACAAAGTACTTCTAGTTTCATACTTGTTCTAGGTAAAGCGAACGTCAAGCGTGCCTAGAGTTGTATCGGTGGTCGATAGAACTTGAGGGAATATTTGTTCTACCTTTAGCTCCTCGTTGGGTTCGAGACTCTTACTTATCAAAAGAGGCTACAATTGATCCCCTATACTTGTGGGTTATCAAGACCTTTTTCTGGCGCCGTTGCCGGGGAGTTATAGCATGGGGTGAATATTCTCGTGTGTGCTTGTTTGCTGTATCACTAAGTAGTTTTTATTTTATGCTCTTGTTTTCTATCTTTAGTTATGGGTAGGAAACACAAAATACCAAAACAATTAGTTGTACCCACTACACCAATGGTTGAAGAACCACTCAAAATCTATCACACTCCTGAAGCTTCTAACTTGGATCATCTTCGATCCCTTTGTGCTCGTGCTGAAACACCAACTAGCTTAGTTGAGGGAAAATCTTTAGATGAGCATGCTTGTCATGTGCGACACCGCTTATCTCAAAAAGGGAAACTTTTACTGGATCAAATTCATCGTTTGCAATGCTATGCTTGGAATTTATGTGAAATATATGATTTTACTTGTTGTTCTGAAGACCCTAAGAAACACCTTCCCTACCAATGTGAGTTTAGTCATAATGGAATTGTATCTTCGTATGCTAAGGGTGTTTATAATTACTATGATGTTCAACAAATTGAAGAATTTGTTGCTTTTAAGGGTGCTTATGAAATTGCTTATTTGATTGGAAATTATGATGCTACTCTTTACAAATCTGAAATTTTTGCCATACTTAAATATTGTTATGATAATGATGCTTATAATGCCTATGTTAAACCATATATTGAGGACTCCTCTATTGTCCAAGAAGAGACTAATATTTTGCAGGAGTCTATGGAAGAAGGAATTGATGAAACTATGGGCTCATTGGATGAAAAATATGATGAGGAGAGCGAAGAACAAAAGGAGGAAGAGCGTATTAGCTACCCATGCCCACCTTCTAATGAGAGCAACTCTTCAACTCATACATTGTTTAATTTCCCTTCGTGCTTACCGAAGGATGAATGATATGATGATTGTTATGATCTCGTTGATTCTTTTGAAATATCCCTTTTTGATGATGCTTGCTATGCTTGTGGCCAAGATGCCAATATGAATTATGCTTATGGAGATGAACTTGCTATAGCTCCTTATGTTAAACATGAAATTGTTGCTATTGCACTCACGCATGGTAGTCCTATTATCTTTTTGAATTCTCCCGACTACACTATATCGGAGAAGTTTGCCCTTATTAAGGATTATATTGATGGGTTGCGTTTTACTACTACACATGATGATTTTGATAGATATAATATGCATGTGCTTGCTGCTCCTACTTGCAAGTATTATGAGACAGGAACTACATCTCCGCCTCTCCATGTTTCCAATAAGATAAAATTGCAAGAAACTGTTTATACTATGCATTGGCCTTTACTATGTGTGCATGAATTATTCTTTTATGACATGCTGATGCATAGGAAGAGAGCTAGAATTCATTGTTGCATGATATATGTTACTTTGTGCTCACTACTAAATCACAAATCATTGTTAATTAAAATTGGCTTTGATATACCTTGGGATCCGGGTGGGTCCATTACTTGAGCACTATATGCCTAGCTTAATGGCTTTAAAGAAAGTGCTGCCAGGGAGACAACCCGGAAGTTTTAGAGAGTCATTTATTTCTGTTGTGTGCTTTTATAAAGTTTAAAAATAAAAATAATGTGCCAATATTTGCCATTAGTATGTTTACATTGCTTGTTGGTTTGTGCGGTGCAAAACAGAAACTTTGGCTGTAGTGTGTGATTTTACATTTTTTACGGGAACGTCAAACGGTTCTGAAACCTTTTGCAACGTCTTTCTATACAAATTTATTATTTTTCCTAATTGTTTCAGAATTTTTGGAGTAACATAAGTATGTTGAATGTTCATATTACTACAGACTGTCCTGTTTAAGACAGGTTCTGTTTTTGATGCATCGTTTGCTTGTTTTGATGAAACTATCGATTTCTATCAATGGATTAAGCCATTGAAAAGTTATATTACAGTATATACAATGCAAAAACAAAATATGAATTGGTTTGCAATAGTACTTAGAGTTGTGATTTGCTTTATTATACTAACGGATCTTACCGAGCTTTCTGTTGAGTTTTGTGTGGATGAAGTGTTCGAAGATCGAGGAGGTCTCAATGTGAGGAGAAGGAGGAGAGGCAAGAGCTCAAGCTTGGGGATGCCCAAGGCAATCCAAGTAGGTATTCAAGGATACTCAAGCATCTAAGCTAGGGGATGCCCCGGAAGGCATCCCATCTTTCTTCAACAAGTATCGGTATGTTTTCGGATAAGTTTCGTTCATGCGATATGTGCAAATCTTGGAGCGTCTTTTGCATTTAGTTTTCACTTTTATTTGATGCACCATGCTGGTATTATATAGTCCATGGTTGATTTAAAGAATGCTCATTGCACTTCACTTATATCTTTTGAGTATGGCTTTATAGAATGCTTCATGTGCTTATATCATTTGAAGTTTGGATTGCCTGTTTCTCTTCACATAGAAAACCGCCATCTGTAGAATGCTCTTTTGCTTCACTTATATTTGTTAAAGTGTGGGTATATATTTTGTAGAAATAATTAAACTCTCTTGCTTCACTTATATCTATTTAGAGAGATGACAGGATTTGGTCATTCACATGGTTAGGTATAAAATCGTACATAAAACTTGTAGATCACTGAATATGATCTGTTTGATTCGTTGCAATAGTTTTGCGATATAAAGGTGGTGATATTAGAGTCATGCTAGTTGAGTAATTGTGAAATTGAGAAATACTTGTGTTGAGGTTTGCAAGTCCCGTAGCATGCACGTATGGTAACCGTTGTGTGACAAATTTGAAGCATGAGGTGTTTTTTTATTGCCTTATTAGTGGCGATCGGGGACGAGCGATGGTCTTTCCCTACCAATCTATCCCCTAGGAGCATGCGCGTAGTGCTTGGTTTTGATGACTTGTAGATTTTTGCAATAAGTATGTGAGTTCTTTATGACTAATGTTGAGTCCATGGATTATACGCACTCTCACCTTTCCATCATTGCTAGCCTCTTCGATATCGTGCATTGCCCTTTCTCACCTCGAGAGTTGGTGCAAACTTCGCCGGTGCATCCAAACCCCGTGATATGATACGCTCTATCACACATTAGCCTCCTTATATCTTCCTCAAAACAGCCACCATACCTACCTATTATGGCATTTCCATAGCCATTCCGAGATATATTGCCATGCAACTTCCATCATCATCATATACATGACTTGAGCATTCATTGTCATATTGCTTTGCATGATCGTAAGATAGCTAGCATGATATTTTTCATGGCTTGTTCGTTTTTCGATATCTTTGTTATGCTAGATCATTGCACATCCTGGTAAACCGCCGGAGGCATTCATATAGAGTCATACTTTGTTCTAGACATCGAGTTATAATATTGAGTTGTAAGTAAATAAAAGTGTGATGATCATCATTATTAGAGCATTGCCCCAGTGAAGAAAGGATGAAGGAGACTATGATTCCCCCACAAGTCGGGATGAGACTCCGGGCTTAAAAAAAGAGGCCAAAGAAGCCCATCAAAAAAACAAAAAAATGAGATAAAAATAGAGAAGGGGCAATGCTACTATCCTTTTACCACACTTGTGCTTCAGAGTAGCACCATGTTCTTCATATAGAGAGTCTCTTAAGGTATCACTTTCATATACTAGTGGGAATTTTCTGTTGGAAATATGCCCTAGAGGCAATAATAAAATGGTTATTATTATATTTCCTTGTTCATGCTATAATTGTGTTATCCGGAAATCGTAATACATGTGTGAATACATAGACCACAACATGTCCCTAGTGAGCCTCTAGTTGACTAGCTCGTTGATCAATAGATGGTCATGGTTTCCTAACCATAGACATATGATGTCATTGATAACGGGATCACATCATTAGGATAATGATGCGATGGACAAGACCCAATCCTAAGCATAGCATAAGATCGTGTAGTTCGTCTGCTAAAGCTTTCCTAATGTCGAGTATCCTTTCCTTAGACCATGAGATTGTGCAACTCCCGGATGTCGTAAGGGTACTTTGGGTGTGCCAAACGTCACAACGTAACTGGGTGGCTATAAAGGTACACTATGGGTATCCCCGAAAGTATCTGTTGGGTTGGCACGAATCGAGACTGGGATTTGTCACTCCGTATGACGGAGAGGTATCTCTGGGCCCACTCGGTAGGACATCATCATAATGAGCTAAATGTGATCAAGGAGTTGTTCACGGGATGATGTGTTATGGGAACGAGTAAAGAGACTTGCCGTAACAAGATTGAACAAGGTATCGGTATACCGACGATCGAATCTCAGGCAAGTATCGTACCAATAGACAAAGGGAATTGTATACGGGATTGATTGAACCCTCGACATCGTGGTTCATCCGATGAGATTATCGTGGAGCATGTGGGAGCCAACATGGATATACAGATCACGCTGTTGGTTATTGACCGGAGAGTTGTCTCGGTCATGTCTACGTGTCTCCCGAACCAGTAGGGTCTACACACTTAAGGTTCAGTGACACTAGAGTTGTATAGATATTAGTATGCGGTTAACCGAAAGTTGTTCGGAGTCTCGGATGAGATCCTGGACGTCACGAGGAGTTCCGGAATGGTCCGGAGGTAAAGATTTATATATAGGAAGTCCAGTTTCGACCACCGGGAGAGTTTCGGGGGTCACCGTACCGGGACCACCGGGAGGGTCCCAGGGGTCCACCGGGTGGGGCCACCTATCCCGGAGGGCCCTGCTACGTCTTGAGATTGCGTTCGTTTTCCCCGAAGAGGAAGGGATGATTCAGCAGAGTAGCGTAAGTATTTCCCTCAGTTTTTTAGAACCAAGGTATCAATCCAGTAGGAGGCCACGCTCAAGTCCCTCGTACCTGCACAAAACGATAGCTACTTGCAACCAACACGGTTAGGGGTTGTCAATCCCTTCACGGTCAATTACAAGAGTGAGATCTGATAGATATAATATTTTTGGTATTTTTGGTATAAAGATGCAAAGTAAAAAGTAAAAGCAAAGTAAAAAAGCAAAGCAAGATTAAAGTGATGCAGATTGATATGATGAGAATAGACCCGGGGGCCATAGGTTTCACTAGTGGCTTCTCTCAAGAGCATAAGTATTCTACGGTGGGTGAACAAATTACTGTTGAGAAATTGACAGAATTGAGCATAGTTATGAGAATATCTAGGCATGATCATGTATATAGGCATCACATCCATGACAAGTAGACCGAAACGATTCTGCATCTACTACTATTACTCCACTCGTCGACCGCTATCCAACATGCATCTAGAGTATTAAGTTAAAAACAGAGTAACACCTTAAGCAAGATGACATGATGTAGAGAGATAAATTCATGCAATATGAAATAAACCCCATCTTGTTATCCTCGATGGCAACGATACAATACGTGCCTTGCTACCCCTTCTGTCACTGGGAAAGGACACCGCAAGATCGAACCCAAAGCTAAGCACTTCTCCCATGGCAAGAACTACCAATCTAGTTGGCCACACCAAACGGATAATTCGAAGAGACTTGCAAAGATAACCAATCATACATAAAAGAATTCAGAGAAGATTCAAATATTATTCATAAATAGACTTGATCATAAACCCACAATTCATCGATCTCAACAAACACACCGCAAAAAGAAGATTACATCGAATAGATCTCCACAAGAGAGGGGGAGAACTTTGTATTGAGATTCAAAGAGAGAGAAGAAGCCATCTAGCTACTAACTATGGACCCGAAGGTCTGAGGTAAACTACTCACACTTCATCGGAGGGGCTAGGATGATGTAGAAGCCCTCCGTGATGACGGCCCTCTTCCGGCGGAGCTCCGGAACAGGCCCCAAGATGGGATCTCGTGGATACAGAAAGTTGCGGCGGTGGAATTAGGTTTTTGGCTCCTGTTCTGATCGTTTGGGGGTACGTAGGTATATATAGGAGGAAGGAGTACATCGGTGGAGCACCGAGGGGCCCATGAGGCAGGGGGGCGCGCCCCCCACCCTCGTGACCTCCTCTTTGACTCCCTGGAGTAGGGTCCAAGTCTCCTGGATCACGTTCGGTGATAAAATCATGTTCCCGAAGATTTTATTCCGTTTGGACTCCATTTGATATTCTGTTTCTCCGAAACACTGAAATAGGCAAAAAATAGCAATTCTGGGTTGGGCCTCCGGTTAATAGGTTAGTCCCAAAAATAATATAAAAGTGGAAAATAAAGCCCAATATAGTCCAAAACAGTAGATAATATAGCATGGAGCAATAAAAAATTATAGATACGTTGGAGATGTATCAGGCATCCCCAAGCTTAATTCCTGCTCGTCCTCGAGTAGGTAAATGATAAAAAGAGAATTTTTGATGCGGAATGCTACTTGGCATAATTTCAATGCAAATCTTCTTAATTGTGGTATGAATATTAAGATTAGAAAGATTCAAGACAAAAGTTTATATTGACATAAAAATAATAATACTTCAAGCATACTAACAAAGCAATTATGTCTTCTCAAAATAACATGGCCAAAGAAAGTTATCCCTACAAAATCATATAGTCTGGCTATGCTCCATCTTCACCACACAAAGTATTTAAATCATGCACAACCCCAATGACAAGCCAAGCAATTGTTTCATACTCTAACTTTTTCAAAACTTTTTCAATCTTCACGCAATACATGAGCATGAGCCATGGATATAGCACTATAGGTGGAATAGAATGGTGGTTGTGGAGAAGACAAAAAGGAGGGGAAGATAGTCTCACATCAACTAGGCGTATCAATGGGCTATGGAGATGCCCATCAATAGATATCAATGTGAGTGAGTAGGGATTGCCATGCAACGGATGCACTAGAGCTATAAATGTATGAAAGCTCAACAAAAGAAACTAGTGGGTGTGCATCCAACTTGCTTGCTCACGAAGACCTAGGGCACTTGAGGAGGCCCATCATTGGAATATACAAGACAAGTTCTATAATGTAAAATTCCCACTAGTATATGAAAGTGACAACATATGAGACTCTCTATATGAAGAACATGGTGCTACTTTGGAGCACAATATATGAGACTCGCTATATCATGGTGCTACTTTGAAGCACAAGTGTGGAAAAAAGGATAGTAGCATTGCCCCTTTTTATTTATTTTATTTTTTTGGGCCTTCTTTTTTTTCTTTGGCATTTTTTGGGGACAATACTCTATTGAATGATGATCATCACACTTTTATTTATTTACAACTCAATGATTACAACTCGATTCTAAAACAAAGTATGACTCTATATGGATGCCTCCGGCGGTGTACCGGGATATGCAATGAATCAAGAGTGACAAGTATGAAAAAATTATGAACGGTGGCTTTGCCACAAATACTATGTCAACTACATGATCATGCTAAGCAATATGACAATGATGGATGTGTCATGATGAACTAGATGGTGGAAAGTTACATGGCAATATATCTCAGAATGGCTGTGGAAATGCCATAATAGGTAGGTATGGTGCCTGTTTTGAGGAAGGTATAAGGTAGGTGTATGATACCGGCGAAAAGTCTGCGGTATTAGAGAGGCTAGGAAAGGTGGAAGGGTGAGAGTACGTATAATCCATGGACTCAACATTAGTCATAAAGAACTCATATACTTATTGCAAAAATCTAGAAGTTATCAAAGCAAAGTATTACGCGCATGCTCCTAGGGGGATAGATTGGTAGGAAAAGACCATCGCTCGTCCCCGACCGCCACTCATAAGGAAGACAATCAATAAATAAATCATGCTCCAACTTCATCACATAACGGTTCACCATACGTGCATGCTACGGGAATCACAAACTTTAACACAAGTATTCTTTAAATTCACAACTACTCAACTAGCATGACTTTAATATTATCACCTCCATATCTCAAAACAATTATCAAGCTTCAATATTTTCTTTAAAACAAGTCTTGAATACCAAGCATATTATTATTAAGCAAATTACCATGCTATTAAGAGACTCTCAAAATAATTTAAGTGAAGCATGAGAGATCAATAGTTTCTTTAAAACAAATCCACCACCGTGCTCTAAAAGATCTAAGTGAAGCACACAGAGCAAAATTATAACGCTCAAAAGATATAAGTGAAGCATATAGAGCAAAATTATCTAGCTCAAAAGATATAAGTGAAGCACATAGAGCAAAACTACTTAGCTCAAAAGATATAAGTGAAACACATAGAGCAAAACTACTACGCTCAAAAGATATAAGTGAAGCACATAGAGTATTCTATCAAATTTTAATTCATGTATGGCTCTATCAAAAGGTGTGTACAGCAAGTATTATTGTGGAATACTAAGACACAAAGACACAAATAATACAAGACGCTCCAAGCAAAATACATATCATGTTGGTGAATAAAAATATAGCTCCAAGTAAATTACCGATGGAAGTGGACGAAAGAGGGGATGCCTTCCGGGGCATCCCCAAGCTTTGACTTTTTGGTGTCCTTGGATTATCTTGGGGGTGCCATGGCAATCCCCAAGCTTAGGCTCTTGCCACTCCTTGTTCCATGATCCATCAAAAGAATTCACCCAAAACTTGGAAACTTCACAACACAAAACTCAAAATAGAAAACTCGTGAGCTCCGTTAGCGAAAGAAAACAAAAGACCACTTCAAGGTACTGTAATGAACTCATTATTTATTTATATTGGTGTTAAACCTACTGTATTACAACTTCTATATGGATTATAAAGTATTTTACTAGCCATAGATTCATCAAAATAAGCAAACAACACATGAAAAACAGAATCTGTCAAAAACAGAACAGTCTGTAGTAATCTGTCGCTAGCTCAAGATATGGAACCCCAAAAATTCTAAAATAAATTTCTGGACGTGAGTAATTTATCTATTAATCATATTCAAAAATAATTAACTAAATATCACTCTTCAAATAAAAATTCCAGCAGTTCTCGTGAGCGCTAAAGTTTCTATTTTTACAGCAAGTTCAACAAGACTTTCCCGAAGTCTTCCCAACGGTTCTACTTGGCACAAACACTAATTAAACACAAAAAACACACCAAAACAGAGGCTAAATAATTTATTTATTACTAAGCAGGAGCAAAAAGCAAGGAATAAAAATAAAATTGGTTGCCTCTCAACAAGCACTATCGTTTAACGCCCCTAGCTAGACATAAAAGCGAGGATAGATCTAGGTATTGCCATCTTTGGTAGGCAATCCTTAAGTGGCTCTGATGATAGTTTCATATGGAAATTTTATTTTATTTCTAGGAAAGTGTTCCATGCCCTTTTTTAATGGAAATTGAAATCTAATATTCCCTTCCTTCATATCAATAATCGCACCAACCGTTCTAAGGAAAGGTCTACCAAGAATAATAGGGCAAGAAGGATTGCAATCTATATCAAGAACAATGAAATCTATGAGCACATAATTCCTATTTGCAACAATAAGAACATCATTAATCCTTCCCATAGATTTCTTTATAGTGGTATCCGCAAGATGCAAGTTTAGAGAGCAATCATCAAAATTACGGAAATCTAGCAAATCACACAAAGTCTTGGGAATAGTAGACACTAGCACCCAAATCACATAAAGCATAAAACTCATGATCTTTAATTTTAATTTTAATAGTTGGTTCCCACTCATCATAGAGTTTTCTAGGTATAGAAACTTTCAGCTCAAGTTTTTCTTCATAAGATTGCATCAAGGCATCAACAATATATTCGGTGAAGGCTTTATTTTGACTATAAGCATGTGGAGAATTTAGCACGGATTGCAACAAGGAAATACAATCAATTAAAGAGCAACTTTCATAATTAAATTCCTTGAAATCCAATATAGTGGGTTTAGCAACATCTTTTTATTTCTTCCAATCCCACTTTCATCAATTTCATCATTAAGATCTAAATACTCTGAATTTTTTGAACACCTTCTAGGTAAAGGAAGATAATATTCAGTTTCATCAAGATTCATATTGCAAAACAAAGATTTAATAGGGGACACATCAATAACTTTTAGATCTTCATCTTGATTTTCATAGGAATTGGAGGAACATGCTTTAATAAAGGCATCTTTGGAAGCACGCATCCTAGCGGTTCTTTCCTTGCACTCATCAATGGAAATTCTCATGGCTTTGAGAGACTCATTGATATCATGTTTAGGAGGAATATATCTAAGATTTAAAGAATCAACCTCAGGAGAAATTCTATCAACGTTTCTAGCCAAATCATCAACTTTAAGCAATTTCTCCTCAAGCAAAGCATTAAAATTCTTTTGTGAATTCATAAATTCTTTAACACTATTCTCAAATTTAGAGGGCATCTTATTATAATTTCCATAAGAGTTGTTGTAGGAATTCCCATAATTATTAGAAGGATTACTAGGATATGGCCTAGGATTAAAATTCCCTCTATAAGCGTTGTTACCAAAATTATTCCTACCAACAAAATTCAGATCCATAGATTCATTGTTATTCTCAATCAAAGTAGACAAATGCATATCATTAGGATCAGAAGAAACACTCTTAGTAGCAAATAATTTCATAAGTTCATCCATCTTTCCACTCAACACATTAATTTCTTCTATCGCATGCACCTTTTTATTAGAAGACCTTTCAATATGCCATTGAGAATAATTAACCATAATATTATCTAGGAGTTTAGTAGCATCTCCTAAAGTGATTTCCATAAAAGTGCCTCCCGCGGCCGAATCAAAAAGATTTCTAGAAGCAAAATTCAATCCGGCATAAAATTTTTGCATGATCATCCACAAATTCAAACCATGAGTAGGGCAATTACACATCATTAATTTCATTCTCTCCCAAGCTTGTGCAACATGTTCAGGATCAAGTTGTTTAAAGTTCATAATATCGTTTCTAAGAGAGATGATCTTAGCGGGAGGAAAATACTTAGAGATAAAAGCATCTTTGCACTTGTTCCATGAATCAATACTATTCTTAGGCAAAGACGAAAACCAAGCTTTAGCATGATCTCTAAGTGAAAAAGGAAATAGCTTCAATTTAACAACATCATTATCGACATCATTTTTCTTTTGCATATCACATAAATCAACGAAGCTATTCAGATGAGTAGCGGCATCTTCACTAGGAAGGCCGGCGAATTGATCTTTCATAACAAGATTCAACAAAGCAGTATTAATTTCACAAGATTCAGCATCGGTAAGAGGAGCAATCGGAGTGCTAAGGAAATCATTATTATTGGTATTGGTGAAGTCACACAATTTAGTATTATCTTGAGCCATCGCGACAAACAACCAATCTAACACACGAGCAAACAAAAAGGCAAGCGGGCAAAAAGAGGCAAATAGAGAGGGAGGATAGAGAGTGAGAGAGGGTGAATAAAACGGCAAGGGTGAAGTGGGGGAGAGGAAAATGAGAGGCAAATGGCAAATAATGTAATGCGAGAGATAGGGATTGCGATGGGTACTTGGTATGTTGACTTTTTGCATAGACTCCCTGGCAACGGCGCCAGAAATCCTTCTTGCTACGTCTTGAGCTTGCGTTGGTTTTCCCCGAAGAGGAAGGGATGATGCAGCAGAGTAGCCTAAGTATTTCCCTCGGTTTTTGAGAACCAAGGTATCAATCCAGTAGGAGGCCACGCTCAAGTCCCTCATACCTGCACAAAACGATAGCTACTCGCAACCAACGCGATTAGGGGTTGTCAATCCCTTCACGGTCACTTACGACAGTGAGATCTGATAGATATAATATTTTTGGTATTTTTGGTATAAAGATGCAAAGTAAAAAGTAAAAGCAAAGTAAAAAAGCAAAGCAAGATTAAAGTGATGGAGATTGATATGATGAGAATAGACCCAGGGGCCATAGGTTTCACTAGTGGCTTCTCTCAAGAGCATAAGTACTCTATAGTGGGTGAACAAATTACTGTTGAGCAATTGACAGAATTGAGCATAGTTATGAGAATATCTAGGCATGATCATGTATATAGGCATCACGTCCGTGACAAGTAGACCGAAACGATTCTGCATCTACTACTATTACTCCACTCATCGACCGCTATCCAGCATGCATCTAGAGTATTAAGTTAAAAACAGAGTAACGCCTTAAGCAAGATGACATGATGTAGAGAGATAAATTCATGCAATATGAAATAAACCCCATCTTGTTATCCTTGATGGCGACGATACAATACGTGCCTTGCTGCCCCTTCTGTCACTGGGAAAGGACACCGCAAGATCGAACCCAAAGCTAAGCACTTCTCCCATGGCAAGAACTACCAATCTAGTTGGCCACACCAAACGGATAATTCGAAGAGACTTGCAAAGATAACCAATCATACATAAAAGAATTCAGAGAAGATTCAAATATTATTCATAGATAGACTTGATCATAAACCCATAATTCATCGATCTCAACAAACACACCGCAAAAAGAAGATTACATCGAATAGATCTCCACAAGAGAGGGGGAGAACTTTGTATTGAGATTCAAAGAGAGAGAAGAAGCCATCTAGCTACTAACTATGGACCCGAAGGTCTGAGGTAAACTACTCACACTTCATCGGAGGGGCTAGGATGATGTAGAAGCCCTCCGTCATGACAGTCCTCTTCCGGTGGAGCTCCAGAACAGGCCCCAAGATGGGATCTCGTGGATACAGAAAGTTGCGGTGGTGGAATTAGGTTTTTGGCTCCTGTTCTGATCGTTTGGGGGTACGTAGGTATATATAGGAGGAAGGAGTACGTCGGTGGAGCACCGAGGGGCCCACGAGGCAGGGGGGCGCGCCCCCCACCCTCGTGACCTCCTCATTGACTCCCTGGAGTAGGGTCCAAGTCTCCTGGATCACGTTCGGTGAGAAAATCACGTTCCCAAAGATTTTATTCCGTTCGGACTCCGTTTGATATTCTGTTTCTCCGAAACACTGAAATAGGCAAAAAAAACAGCAATTCTGGGCTGGGCCTCCGGTTAATAGGTTAGTCCCAAAAATAATATAAAAGTGGAAAATAAAGCCCAATATAGTCCAAAACAGTAGGTAATATAGCATGGAGCAATCAAAAATTATAGATACGTTGGAGATGTATCAGGCCCCATGGGCTGAAGTGGCGTGGGAACCAGCCCCTGGTGGTCTGGTGCGCACCACCCAAGCGCCCAAGGCGCCTAGGGTTGGAAACCCTAGGGGGCCGTTGTTCCTGGAGGGGGCATGCGCCCCCCTGGTTGGAAACCCTAAGGGGGTCATTGCACCCCGAGGGGCCGCTGCCCCCCCCTCTAGATGGGATCTCCAAGGGGGCATGCGCCCCCCTAGCCCCTATATATAGTGGAGGGGAGGGAGGGCTGCCGCACCCTAAGCCCTGGCGCCTCCCTCTCCCTCCCGTGACACCTCTTCCTCCTCCAGTAGTGCTTGGCGCAGCCCTGCTGGAATCCCGCTGCTTCCACCACCACGCTGTCGTGCTGCTGGATCTCCATCAACTTCTCCTACCCCCTTGCTGGATCAAGAAGGAGGAGACGTCTCCGCTCCGTACATGTGTTGGACGCGGAGGTGCCGTCTGTTCGGCGCTAGGATCATCGGTGATTTGGATCACGACGAGTACGACTCCATCAACCTCGTTCTCTTGAACGCTTTTGTTCACGATCTACAAGGGTATGTAGATGCACTCCTCTCTCTCTCTCTGGTTGCTAGATGACTCCATAGATTGATCTTGGTTATGCGTAGAAAATTTTAAATTTCTGCTACGATCCCCAACAGTGGCATCATGAGCTAGGTCTATGTGTAGTTTCTATGCACGAGTAGAACACATGTTGTTGTGGGCGTCGATTTTGTCAATTTACTTGTTGTTACTAGTCTTATCTTGATTCAGCGGCATCGTGGATGAAGCGGCCCGGACCGACCTTACACGTACACTTACGTGAGATAGGTTCCACCGACTGACATGCACTAGTTGCATAAGGTGGCTAGCGGGTGTATGTCTCTCCCACTTTAGTCGGATCGGATTCGATGAAAAGGGTCTTTTGAAGGGTAAATACAAATTGGCATATCACCTTGTGGTTTTGGCGTAGGTAAGAAACGTTCTTGCTAGAAACCTATAGCAGCCACGTCAAAATTTGCAACAACAATTAGAAGACGTCTAACTTGTTCTTGCAGCATATGCCGTGTGATGTGATATGGCCAAAAGGATGTGATGAATGATATATGTGATGTATGAGATTGATCATGTTCTTGTAATAGGAATCATGACTTGCATGTCGATGAGTATGACAACCGGCAAGAGCCATAGGAGTTGTCTTAATTTTTTGTATGACCTGTGTGTCAATGAAAACGCCATGTAATTACTTTACTTTATTGCTAACCGTTAGCTATAGTAGTAGAAGTAATAGTTGGCGAGACAACTTCATGAAGACACGATGATGGAGATCATGGTGTCATGCCGGTGACGATGATGATCATGGAGCCCCGAAGATGGAGATCAAAAGGAGCAAAATGATATTGGCCATATCATGTCATTATTTGATTGCATGTGATGTTTATCATGTTTTTACATCTTATTTGCTTAGAACGATGGTAGCATAAATAAGATGACCCCTCATTAAAATATCAAGAATTGTGTTCCCCCTAACCGTGCACCATTGCTAAGGTCCGTTGTTTCGAAGCACCACGTGATGATCGGGTGTGATAGGTTCTAACATTCGCATACAATGGGTATAAGCCAGATTTACACACGCAATACACTTAGGTTGACTTGACGAGCATAGCATGTACAGACATGGCCTCGAAACATGGAAGACCGAAAGGTCGAACATGAGTCATTCAGAAGATATGATCAACATGAAGATGTTCACCGATGATGACTAGTCCGTCTCACGTGATGATCGGACACGACCTAGTTGACTCGGATCATGTATCACTTAGAGGACTAGAGGGATGTTTATCTGAGTGGGAGTTCATTAAATAATTTGATTAGATGAACTTAATTATCATGAACATAGTCTAAAACTTTGCAATATGTCTTGTAGATTAAATGGCCCACGCTAATGATGCCCTCAACTTCAACGCGTTCCTAGAGAAAACCAAGCTGAAAGATGATGGTAGCAACTACACAGACTGAGTCCGTAACCTGAGGATTATCCTCATAGCTACCAAGAAAGCATATGTCCTTGAAGCACCGCTAGATGATGCACCTGTTTTCCCAGCAACTCAAGACGTTATAAACGTCTGGCAGTCGTGTAGTGATGATTACTCCCTGGTTCGGTGTGGCATGCTTTACAGCTTAGAACCGGGGCTCCAAAAGCGTTTTGAGCAGCACAGAGCATATGAGATGTTCCAGGAGCTGAAAATGGTTTTCCAAGCTCATGCCCGGGTCGAGAGATATGAAGTCTCCGACAAGTTCTACAGTTGTAAGATGGAGAGAATAGTTCTGTCAGCGAGCACATACTCAAAATGTCCGGGTTGCACAACCGCTTATCTCAGCTGGGAGTTAATCTCCCGGATGATGTGGTCATTGACAAAATCCTTCAGTCGCTCCCACCTAGCTACAAGAGCTTTGTGATGAACTTCAATATGCAGGGGATGGAAAAGACCATTCCTGAGGTATATTCAATGCTGAAATCAGCGGAGGTGGAGATCAAAAATGAACATCAAGTGTTGATGGTGAATAAAACCACTAAGTTCAAGAAAGGCAAGGTAAGAAGAACTTCAAGAAGGACGGCAAGGGAGTTGCCATGCCCGGTAAGCCAGTTGCCGGGAAGAAGCCAAAGCATGGACCCAAGCCTGAGACTGAGTGCTTTTATTGCAAGGGAAACTGTCACTGGAAGCGGAACTGCCCCAAGTACTTAGCGGATAAGAAGGCCGGCAGTACCAAAGGTATATGTGATATACATGTTATTGATGTGTACCTAACCCGCGCTCATAGTAGCTCCTGGGTATTTGATACGGGTGCAGTTGCTCATATTTGTAACTCAAAACAGGAGTTGCGGAATAAGCAGAGACTAGCGAAGGACGAGGTGACGATACGTGTCAGGAATGGTTCCAAGGTCGATGTGATCGCCGTCGGCACGCTACCTCTACATTTACCTATTGGATTAGTTTTAAACCTCAATAATTGTTATTTAGTACTAGCTTTGAGCATGAACATTGTATCTGGATCTCTTTTAATGCAAGATGGCTACTCATTTAAATCTGAGAATAATGGTTGTTCTATTTATATGAGAGACATGTTTTATGGTCATGCCCCGCTGGTTAATGGTTTATTCTTATTTAATCTCGAGCGTGATGTTACACATATTCATAGTGTGAATGCCAAAAGATGTAAGGTTGATAATGATAGTCCCACATACTTGTGGCACTGCCGCCTTGGTCACATTGGTGTCAAACGCATGAAGAAACTCCATGCAGATGGACTTCTGGAGTCTCTTGATTATGAATCATTTGACACGTGTGAACCATGCCTCATGGGCAAAATGACCAAGACTCCATTCTCCGGAACAATGGAGCGAGCAACCAACTTATTGGAAATCATACATACTGATGTGTGCGGTCCAATGAGTGTTGAGGCTCGTGGTGGTTATCGTTATGTCCTCACCATCACTGATGACTTAAGTAGATATGGGTATGTCTACTTGATGAAACACAAGTTTGAGACCTTTGAAAAGTTCAAGGAATTTCAGAGTGAGGTTGAGAATCAACGTGACAGGAAAATAAAGTTCTTACGATCAGATCGTGGAGGGGAATATTTGAGTCACGAATTTGGCACGCACTTAAGGAAATGTGGAATTGTTTCACAACTCACGCCGCCTGGAACACCTCAGCGTAATGGTGTGTCCGAACGTCGTAATCGCACTCTATTGGATATGGTGTGATCTATGATGTCTCTGACCGATATACCGCTATCATTTTGGGGTTATGCTATAGAGACTGCCGCATTCACTTTAAATAGGGCTCCGTCAAAATCCTTTGAGACGACATCGTATGAATTGTGGTTTGGGAATAAACCTAAGCTATCGTTTCTGAAAGTTTGGGGATGCGATGCTTATGTCAAGAAACTTCAACCTGAAAAGCTCAAACCCAAATCAGAAAAATGCGTCTTCATAGGATACCCTAAGAAAACTATTGGGTATACCTTCTACCTCAGATCCGAAGGCAAGATCTTTGTTGCCAAGAATGGATCCTTTCTAGAGAAAGAGTTTCTCTCGAAAGAAGTAAGTGGGATGAAAGTAGAACTTGATGAAGTATTGCCTCTTGAACCGGAGAGTAGCGCAACTAAGAAAATGTTTCTATGGTGCCTGCACCAACTAGAGAGGAAGTTAATGATGATGATCATGAAACTTCAGATCAATTTGCTACTGAACTTTGTAGGTCCACAAGGACACATTTCGCACCAGAGTGGTACGGCAACCTTGTCCTGGGAATCATGTTGTTAGACAATAGTGAACCTTCGAACTATGAAGAAGCGATGGCGGGCCCGGATTCCAACAAATGGCTTGAAGCCATGAAATCCGAGATAGGATCCATGTATGAAAACGAAGTATGGACTTTGACTGACTTGCCCGATGATCGGCGAGCCATAGAAAATAAATGGATTTTTAAGAAGAAGACAGACGCGGATGGTAATGTAACCATCTATAAGGCTCGACTTGTCGCTAAGGGCTATCGACAAGTTCAAGGGGTTGGCTACGATGAGACCTTCACACCCGTAGCGAAGCTAAAGTCTGTCCGAATCATGTTAGCAATTGCCGCATTCTATGATTATGAGATATGGCAAATGGACACCAAAACGGCATTCCTTAATGGTTTCCTTAAGGAAGAATTGTATATGATGCAGCCGGAAGGTTTTGTCGATCCTAAGAACGCTGACAAGGTATGCAAGCTCCAACGCTCGATCTATGGGTAGGTGCAAGCATCTCGGAGTTGGAACATTCGTTTTGATGAGATGATCAAAGCGTTTGGGTTTACGCGGATTTATGGAGAAGCATGTGTTTACAAGAAAGTGAGTGGGAGCTCTGAAGCATTTCTCATATTATATGTGGATGACATACTATTGATGGGAAATGATATAGAACTCTTGGAAAGCATAAAGGCCTACTTGAATAAGTGTTTTTCAATGAAGGACTTTGGAGAAGCTGCTTACATATTAGGCATCAAGAACTATACAGATAGATCGAGACGCCTCATTGGTCTTTCACAAAGCACGTACCTTGACAAGATATTGAAGAAGTTCAATATGGATCAGTCCAAGAAGGGGTTCTTGCCTGTATTGCAAGGTGTGAGATTGAGCACGTCTCAATGCCCGACCACGGTAGAAGATAGAGAAAAGATGAGTGTCATCCTCTATGCCTCGGCCATAGGGTCTATTATGTATGCCATGCTGTGTACCGGACCTGATGTAAACCTTGTCGTAAGTTTGGTGGGAAGGTACCAAAGTAATCCCGACATGGAACACTGGACAACGGTCAAGAATATCCTGAAGTACCTGAAAAGGACTAAGGATATGTTTCTCGTTTATGGAGGTGACGAAGAGCTCGTCGTAAAGGGTTACGTTGATGCTAGCTTCGACACAGATCTGGATGACTCCAAGTCTCAAACCGGATACATGTATATTTTTAATGGTGGGGCAGTCAGCTGGTGCAGTTGCAAGAAAAGCGTCGTGGCGAGATCTACATGTGAAGCGGATTACATGGCAGCCTCGGAGGTAGCACATGAAGTAATCTGGATGAAGGAGTTCATTACCGACCTAGGAGTTATTCCCAATGCGTCGGGCCTGATGACTCTCTTCTGTGACAACACTGGAGCTATTGCCCTTTCCAAGGAGCCCAGGTTTCACAAGAAGACCAGGCATATCAAGCGTCGCTTCAACTCCATTCGTGAAAATGTTCAAGATGGAGACATAGAGATTTGTAAAGTGCATACAGACCTGAATGTCGCAGATCCGTGGACTAAACCTCTTCCACGTGCAAAGCATGATCAACACCAGAACTCTATGGGTGTTCGATTCATCACAATGTAACTAGGTTATTGACTCTAGTGCAAGTGGGAGACTGTTGGAAATATGCCCTAGAAGCAATAATAAAATGGTTATTATTATATTTCCTTGTTCATGATAATTGTCTATTGTTCATGCTATAATTGTGTTATTCGGAAATCGTAATACATGTGTGAATACATAGACCACAGCATGTCCCTAGTGAGCCTCTAGTTGACTAGCTCGTTGATCAATAGATGGTTACGGTTTCCTAACCATGGACATATGATGTCATTGATAACGGGATCACATCATTAGGATAATGATGTGATGGACAAGACCCAATCCTAAGCATAGCACAAGATCGTGTAGTTTGTCTGCTAAAGCTTTTCTAATGTCGAGTATCCTTCCTTAGATCATGAGATTGTGCAACTCCCGGATACCGTAAGGGTACTTTGGGTGTGCCAAACGTCACAACATAACTGGGTGGCTATAAAGGTACACTACGGGTATCCCCGAAAGTATCTGTTGGGTTGGCACGAATCGAGACTGGGATTTGTCACTCTCTATGACGGAGAGGTATCTCTGGGCCCACTCGGTAGGACATCATCATAATGAGCTCAATGTGATCAAGGAGTTGTTCATGGGATGATGTGTTATGGGAACGAGTAAAGAGAATTGCCATAACGAGATTGAACAAGGTATCGGTATACCGACGATCGAATCTCGGGCAAGTATGGTACCAATAGACAAAGGGAAATGTATACGGGATTGATTGAATCCTCGACATCGTGGTTCATCCGATGAGATTATTGTGGAGCATGTGGGAGCCAACATGGGCATCCAGATCCCGCTGTTGGTTATTGACTGGAGAGTTGTCTCGGTCATGTCTACGTGTCTCCCGAACCCATAGGGTCTACACACTTAAGGTTTGGTGACGCTAGAGTTGTAGAGATATTAGTATGCGGTTAACTGAAAGTTGTTTGGAGTCCTAGATGAGATCCCAGACGTCATGAGGAGTTCTAGAATGGTCCAGAGGTAAAGATTTATATATAGCAAGTCCAGTTTCGGCCACCGGGAGAGTTTCGGGGGTCACCGGTATTGTACTGGGACCACCGGGAGGGTCCACCGGGTGGGGCCACCTATCCCGGAGGGCCCCATGGGATGAAGTGGCGTGGGAACCAGCCCCTGGTGGTCTGGTGTGCCCCACCCAAGGGCCCAAGGTGCCTAGGGTTGGAAACCCTAGGGGGGCGTTGTTCCCCGAGGGGGCATGTGCCCCCCTGGTTGGAAACCCTAAGGGGGTCGTTGCCCCCCGAGGGGCCGCCGCCCTGAGGGCCGCCCCACCCTCTAGATGGGATCTCCAAGGGGGCATGCGCTCCCCTAGCCCCTATATATAGTGGAGGGGAGGGAGGGCAGCCGCACCCTAAGCGCCGGCGCCTCCCTCTCCCTCCTGTGACACCTCTTCCTTCTCCAATAGCGCTTGGCGAAGCCTTGCTGGAATCCCGCTGCTTCCACCACCACGCCATCGTGCTTCCGAATCTCCATCAACTTCTCCTCCTCCCTTGCTGGATCAAGAAGGAGGAGACGTCTCCGCTCCATACGTGTGTTGAACGCGAGGTGTCGTCCGTTCGGCGCTAGGATCATCGGTGATTTGGATCATGACGAGTATGACTCCATCAACCCCGTTCTCTTGAACGCTTCCGCTCGCGATCTACAAGGGTATGTAGATGCACTCCTCTCTCTCTGGTTGCTAGATGACACCATAGATTGATCTTGGTGATGCGTAGAAAATTTTAAATTTCTGCTACGATCCCTAACATTTTCATTATAGAACTTGGCTTGTATAATCCGATGATGGGCTTTCTCAAATGCCCGAGGTCTTCATGAGCAAGCAAGTTGGATGCACACCGACTTAGTTTCCAGTTTGAGCTTTCATACACTTATAGCTCTTAGTGCATCCGTTGCATGGCAATCCCTACTCCTCGCATTGACATCAGTCGATGGGCATCTCCATAGCCCGTTGATTAGCCGCGTCGATGTGAGACTTTCTCCCTTTTTGTCTTCTCCACACAACCTCCATCATTATATTCTATTCCACCTATAGTGCTATGTCCATGGCTCGCGCTCATATATTGCGTGAAGGTTGAAAAGGTTTGAAAATACTAAAGTATGAAACAATTGCTTGGCTTGTCATAGGGGTTGTGCATGATGGGAGCATTTTGTGTGACGAAGATGAAGCATAGCCAAACTACATGATTTTGTAGGGATGAGCTTTCTTTGGCTATGTTATTTTGAGAAGACATAATTGCTTGGTTGGTATGCTTGAAGTATTATTGTCTTAATGTCAAATGATAGATTATTGCTTTGAATCACTCGTGTCTTAATATTCATGCCATGATTAATATTACATGATCAAGATTATGCTAGGTAGCATTCCACATCAAAAATTATCTTTTTTATCATTTACCTACTCGAGGATGAGCGGGTATTTAGCTTGGGGATGCTGATACGTCTCCGTCGTATCTATAATTTTTGATTGTTCCATGCCAATATTATACAACTTTCATATACTTTTGGCAACTTTTTATACTATTTTTAGGACTAACATATTGATCCAGTGCCTAGTGCCAGTTCCTATTTGTTGCATGTTTTTTGTTTCGCAGAAAATCCATATCAAACAGAGTCCAAACGGGATAAAAGCTTACGAAGAATTTTTTGGAATATATGTGATTTTTGTTAAGAAGAATCAACGCAAGAAGATGCCCGAGGGGGCCATGAGGCAGGGGGGCGCACCCTGGGCCCTCGTGAACACCCCATAAGGCGGTTGGTTCCCTTCTTTCGCTGCAAGAAATCCAATACCCGGATACAAACTGTGTTAAAATTTCAGCCCAATCGGAGTTACGGATTTCCGAGAATATAAGAAACGGTGAAAGGCCAGAATCTGAAATGCAGAAACAGAGAGAGACAGAGAGACAAATCCAATCTCGGAGGGGCTCTCGCCCCTCCCATGCCATGGAAGCCAAGGACCAGAGGGGAAACCCTTCTCCCATCTAGGGAGAAGGTCAAGGAAGAAGAAGAAGAAGGGGGGCCCTCTCCCCCTCTCTCCCAGTGGCGCCGGAACACCGCCGGGGCCATCATCGTGTGACGGCGATCTACACCAACACCTCCGTCGTCTTCACCAACATCTTCATCACCTTGCCCAATCTATCTACAACGGTCCACTCTCCCGTAACCCGCTGTGCCCTCTACTTGAACATGGTGCTTTATGCTTCATATTATTATCCAATGATGTGTTGCCATCCTATGATGTTTGAGTAGATTTTCGTTGTCCTATCGGTAATTGGTGAATTGCCATGATTGGTTTAATTTGCTTGTGGTTATGTTGATGTCCTTTGGTGCCCATCATATGAGCGCGCGCGTGGATCACACCATAGGGTTAGTTGTATGTTGATAGGACTATGTATTGGGGGGCAAGAATGACAGAAGCTTCAACCTAGCATAGAAATTGATGCATACGGGGTTGAAGGGGGACCACTGTATCTTAATGCTATGGTTGCGTTTTACCTTAATGAACGTTAGTAGTTGCGGATGCTTGCTAATAGTTCCAATCATAAGTGCATAGAATTCCAAGTCAGGGATGTCATGCTAGCAGTGGCCTCTCCCACATAAAACTTGCTATCGGTCTAGTAAAGTAGTCAATTGCTTAGGGACAATTTTGCAACTCCTACCACCACTTTTTCACACTCGCTATACTAACTTTATTGCTTCTTTACCTAAAACAGCCCCTAGTTTTTATTTACCTGCTCTTTATATTCTTGCAAACCTATCCAAAAACACCTACAAAGTACTTCTAGTTGTTTCATACTTGTTCTAGGTAAAGCGAACATAAAGCATGCGTAGAGTTATATCGGTGGTCGATAGAACTTGAGGGAATATTTGTTCTACCTTTAGCTCCTCGTTGGGTTCGACACTCTTACTTATTGAAAGAGGCTACAATTGATCCCCTATACTTGTGGGTTATCAAGCACTTGTATATGTTTCTCATGTATTAAGTGCATCCAAATTCAATTTATTCCTAACATGGTATACAATAACAGAATGCAGCCACAACAATTGAACATCGCATTGTAGAATTGAACCAAGCAGTTAACTAAACACCACAACAAATGAACCAAACGTTAACTGAGCACCACATTGCACAATATAACATACTACTAATAGAAGATCAGACAGTTAACCAAATCAAGCATGCTTAACAACTTGGAAATATTGCACCCTGAAGAATTGAACATCACATTTGCAGAATTGAACCAAGCAGTTAACTGAACACCACATTGCACGACATATAGAACATATACACTATAACAGAAGATTGCCTGGTAAAAGTAGATAGCACAATTCACTAGAATTTGTTAAGGTAAGGCAGTAGCTAGCAAACTGAACATGGGTCCTTATAGTGAGCTAATAAGACAAGCTACTCCTCATTGTCGGAGATATCGATGACGATTGGCTCCTTGGACATGGAAGTGGGCGAGGCCTCCGCATCGTGGGTGCCCTCATTGTAGTGGTGAGTTGCCTGAGCCGCTCCGGGCACCAACCTGCTGGCTTTTGAGATGAGGTAAGCACGTGCACACTGAGAAAACACCTCGTAGTCTTCATCGAAGGCACCGACAGTGGCCTCGAGAAAACGCCATGAACTGTCGTTTAAAGCAGCCAACCGCGTCACGGCGTCGGTGCACCAGGCGTCAACGGTGGCCTCGACGGCGAGGTGCTCCTCCAAGATCTAGGGGTCGGCATGAATGGCAGCCATCGCGACCTCATCCGCGCGTGCGGCCGCGATTTGCTTCTCCGCTGCCAAATGCTCGTAGAGGTCCTGGCTATACTGCATGCACCATGGCTTAGGTCGTCGCTTATTTGGTGGAGGGGTCGGTGATTTGGGTGGAAGGTGTCGTGCTCGCGCCGGCGGTCGGGGCATGTGGGATGTGGAAGGAGGAGCAGGATGGGGTCGGGTGTGGATTACCTGCCTGGATAGGTGAGGCCGAGCAGCGTGAAGGAGGGTCGCCGGTGAGGAGGCGGCAGTGCTGCAAGCAAGGAGTGAAGGAGGAAACAGGGGAAATGTGGCTTTTGGTAAGGGGGAGGGGTGGGGAGGTAGATATTTCCGCGGAAGTCGAAAATTTGGAATCGCTTCAGCCAAAAAATTGGCGCGCAAAGTGTCATAAGACACGGTCCCTTATTCAGACACGGTCCGAAGATACTTTGTGTTGCATCTCACACGGTTGGTTATAATAAACTGTGTGGGGTCTACTTGATTTTTCATCTTGATTTGAATTACATAATGGGGTCATAGCGGCCATGGACGGTGTTTGAATTGCGAGACCTTTTATCTGCAGTGATCATAAAAGAATTGGAATTATTCAGGGTTCGTTTGGACATTTTTATGCATTAAGTGAGGTTTCAATGCATGTGTGTGCATAATTCAAATTTGAACTACATGAACATGCTCCGGTGCATATAAATTGGTTGAAAAATCAAATATGTGTCCTTGGGTGCATGCTTAGGTCCCATGCAAGAAATGGGAATGAATTTCAAACACCAGGGCACCGTTGATTGCCGGCAAAACATTGAGATGCCTGGTTTTAAAATTCTAGTAAATCCAAAACTCATCTGAAATTCATGAAACTTGGCATGCTATCATGGAGCGGCATCAACATGTCGTGGTAATTTTTTTCCAATTTGGGGCAGGTTTGGGTATATACTTCTCACAAACCAGAGCTTCTCACAACAAGCATGATGGTTTCGGTAAGGAACACCCAACCTTTGGGGACGAAACGATATCCATTGCCTCTTATTGCTTTTAAAAAAATTCGTGTCAACATAGAACAACCGGAGTGTTGTGTTATTTTTTGTGATTTTTCGGGGTTCGTTTAGACATTTTTATGCATTAAGTGAGTTTCCAATGCATTTATGTGCATAATTCAAATTTGAACTACATGCACATGCTCCAGTGCATATAAATTGGCTGAAAAATCAAATATGTGTCCTTGGGTGCATGCTTAGGTCCCATGCAAGAAATGAGAATGAATTTCAAACACCAGGGCACCGTTGATTGCCGGCAAAACATTGAGATGCCTGGTTTTTAAACTCTAGTAAATCCAAAACTCATCTGAAATTCATGAAACTTGGCATGCTACCATGGAGTGGCATCAACATGTCATGGTAAAAATTTTGTCCCATTTGCGGCAGGTTTGGGTATATGCTTCTAACAAAACAGAGCTTTTCACAACAAGCATGATGGTTTCGGTAGGGAACGCCCCACCTTTGGGGACGAAATGATATCCATTGCCTCTTATTTCTTTCAAAAAAATTCTCGTGTCAACATAGAACAATAGGAGTGTTGTGTTATTTTTTGAGATTTTTCGGGGTTCGTTTGGACATTTGTATGCATTAAGTGAGTTTTCAATGCATTTATGTGCATAATTCAAATTTGAACTACATGCACATGCTCCAGTGCATATAAATCAGTTGAAAAATCAAATATGTGTCCATGGGTGCATGCTTAGGTCCCATGCAAGAAATGGGAATGAATTTCAAACACCAGGGCACCGTTGATTACCAGCAAAACATTAAGATGCCTGGTTTTTAAATTCTAGTAAATCCAAAACTCGTCTGAAATTCATGAAACTTGGCATGCTATCATGGAGCGGCATCAACATGTCATGGTAATTTTTTCCCATTTGGGGCAGGTTTGGGTATATGCTTCTCACAAACCACAGCTTCTCACAACAAGCATGATGGTTTCGGTAGGGAACGCCCCACCTTTGGGACGAAATGATATCCATTGCCTCTTATTGCTTTCAAAAATTTTCTCGTGTCAACATAGAACAACAGGAGTGTTGTGTTATTTTTTTGTGATTTTTCGGGGTTCGTTTGGACATTTTTTATGCATTAAGTGAGTTTTTAATGCATTTATGTGCATAATTCAAATTTGAACACATGCACATGCTCCAGTGCATATAAATCGGTTGAAAAATGAAATCTGCGTCCTTGGGTGCATGCTTAGGTCCCATGCAAGAAATGGAAATGAATTTCAAACACCAGGGCACTGTTGATTGCCGGCAAAACATTGAGATGCTAGGTTTTTCAATTCTAGTAAATCCAAAACTCGTTTGAAATTCATGAAACTTGGCATGCCATCATGGAGCGGCATCAACATGCCGTGGTAATTTTTTTCCCATTTGGGGCAGGTTTGGGTGTGTGCTTCTCACAACAAGCATGATGGTTTCGGTAGGAAATGCCCCACCTTTGGGGACGAAACGATATCCATTGCATCTTATTGCTTTCAAAAAAATTCTCGTGTCAACATAGAACAATAGGAGTGTTGTGTTGTTTTTTGTGATTTTTCAAGGTTCGTTTGGACATTTTTATGCATCAAGTGAGTTTTCAATGCATTTACGTGCATAAGTCAAATTTAAACTACATGCACATGCTCCAGTGCATATAAATTGGTTGAAAAATCAAATATGTGTCCTTGGGTGCATGCTTAGGTCCCATGCAAGAAATGAGAATGAATTTCAAACACTAGGGCACCGTTGATTGCCGGCAAAACATTGAGATGCATGATTTTTAAATTCTAGTAAATCCAAAATTCGTCTGAAATTCATGAAACTTGGCATGCTATCATGGAAGGGCACCCGACATGCTGTGGTATTTTTTGTGTTCATTTTTAGAGAAGGCGCACTCGAATAATGACAACCAATAAAGGCATTTTGAAAAAAATAGCTGCCACTTTAATATCTCAAATGTTTGTATAATTCAAACCGTGTGCATCCGGTTAACCATTCACGTGACGCCACGTGTCTTGGTTTTTAATGACTATAGGAGGTGCCGTGTGGACAGTTGCTTGACTGAACGGGAGGCGTGCGAGCGTAGTCCGGTGCGCAGGCTCACGGGGAAGCGTACAAGTTGTTCAACGCAGGATCTGTGCATCTCTTCAATGCAAACGGTTCATATTACCGTATGCAAATTAAAGCCAGACTTCGGCACTAAGCCAAGAGACACTGTGATTTGTCAAAATATGCAGCTAAAAATCAATAGCACTATCTATTTTTTGCAACTAAAATTCAGTAATTAAGCATAGATTTCATTCATACTGGATATTAAGCAGTCGTTCTCACCGGGAAGCGAGACAACCTTGGACCGCCGCCTGCCTCGCTCCCACTGGTCTATATTAATTGCACCACCGAGCGGCCGCGCCCCCATCCTCGCCACACACACACAATTCCTCTCTCTCCGCCCTCATCCTTAACGCCACTCTGAGTCCTGAAAGCCATCAGTGTACGAGGATGCCGCCGAAGCGCCCCATCGGAGGGAGTGGCGACGCCGTGGCTGCTGACGCACCGGAGCACAACGTGAATATGGAGACAGAGGTTTCCGTCTCTACTGACGAGGTGGAGAACGAGGCTACCAACAAGCAGAGGCGGGTCGAGAAAGAACCGCAAGCGACTCCAGCAGGCCTAGACTGCATCAACAACCTCCCCGATGATATGTTGATAGTCATCATATCCCTCCTCTCAATCAAATATCGAGCGAGGACAGCGCCCTTTCCCGACGGTGGCAGACCCTATGGCTCCGCACCCCTGTCGACCTCCTCGACGCCCACAAGCTCTACCATGGCTATCGCCAAAGCTTGGATGCGTTCTCCCAGATCCTCGGCAGTCATGATGGCCCAATCAAAGGCCTTATCACGGGCAAGTTCCATTCCAATGGGAAGGACCGAGCCAAGCTTGACGAGTGGTTCCAATCCCGCTCCATATATCAGCTCAAGAAGCTAAGTTATAATGATGGGCATATGCGCTTGCTGCCAATGTTCGCGCTCCGCTTCGCGCCCATGCCGCGCTCGCCAAGTTCATGAACTACCACCCCCCTTAATGATGCGCCCGCTCTTTTTCTACCACGACTGAAGCACCTCATGCTCGTCGATGTCCGCATCCCAAAGGATGACATGGAGCGCCTGCTCCATGGCTGTACTGCACTCAAGTTCCTTCGTCTTCAGGCGATGAATTGGCCGAGTACCTTGCACATCACCTCCAGGACTCTCCGGACTATTTATGTGTGTTGCTGGTGCTGCAACGAGATATGACAAAAGGTGGACCACAATATGGTCATCCAGGACACACCTTCACTTGAGAGATTACTTCTAGTTGATCAACAAGGTCCAACAAGAATCAATGTCATTTCTGCGCCGAAATTGAAAGCAGTGGGCTACTCGTCTGTCAAATACTTCAACTTTCAGGTACAAGAGTCGCCTTATATACCTTTCCTTCTTGATATTAATGTTATTTCTACTTTTGAAGATGTATGTTCGTCTGTCATCCAGCGAAGCTTCACCTAGACTCTACGCACAGTGAAGGTCTTGGCACTAGAATCTGTCGGCCCCAACCTGGACCAAGTTGTCAGTTGCCTGAGATGCTTTCTGTGCCTGAAGAAGCTGTATATCAAGGTGATGTTCCTTTCCTATTAAATGTTAACCATAAGGGAGTTCAATTTTTTGCACCTTTTCCCAAGTTTACAATGACAATGTACTACGATTTCTGAAGGAATTTTGGAGGATTTTAGGACATACACCCCCACCCCATATTGGTTTAGGGTTTGTATGTTCATCTGTCAAGTGTTCAAAACTGCATGTAGGCACTAACACGTTCTCTTATTTTGCAGTGCATATTAGGCCCGGAAGTGGATGATGTTTATAACGACAATCTCGAATGCCTAGATCTACATCTCTCAAATATTACTTTGAACTCCTATCGAGGGACCCCACCAGAGATTACACTCACCAGGTTCTTTCTTGCCAGAGCAAAGGTGCTGAGGGTACTGAGGTTGAACACGCATTTAATTAGAAAAGATAAATGGCATGATTATCAGAGCCGGCTGATACTGTGGAATGGAAGTGCCTCCAAAAATGCTAAACTTCGTTTTGATAGAGCATATGGCAAAGCAATTGGAAGTTATTGTGTCAAACCCATACATGACTTGTCAGCGGTTGATCCCTTTTCAAAAATGACGCAACTAGCAATGTTTGAATTTGGGCGTTGTAATCTTTGAATTTTAACCTTGCAATATTTATGGTATTTGTTATATTGAACCGTTTCTGTTCTCTTGTCTCAACGCAAACAGTTCATCCGGGTGAACCGCATGTCGTACATCGCACACACCTTGATCTGGCTGACTGTTTCTTTTGTGTTGCCTAATCACAAACATTTCATCCGAGTGAACTGTGTGATGTACATCGCACACACCTGGATCTGGCTGACCGTTTCTTTTGTGTTGCCTAATCACAAACAGTTCATCCGAGTGAACTGTATGATGTACATCGCACACACCTTCATCTGGCTGCCCGTTTATTTTGTTTCTCCTCATCGAAAATGGTTAATTGAACTGAACTGTATGCCCTGAATCGCACACACAACTAAAAACTGAATCGTGTTTGATGCATTCGTCATCACAAATGTTTTACGCCTTTTTTGACGGTTTTTACACCACCGTTTGCGATTATTGCATCGCACATAGTTTCGTCGAAGGGTCTCTGATCGTAGTGTCGCGTTAGCGGCATCCTGTAGTAGTGTCTATTTTGTGTGCCCATACCGCTCATGGAGCGATGGGGTAGTCGGTATCTTCCATGCTAAGTGTGTTTTACTCACGGATGAGAGTTCATTCACTCGTTTAATTTGACGGAGGCTGGTAAAAAGGATGCACCACTACTGCAGGATGCTGCTAACGTGACACTACAATCAGAGGCCCTTTGACAAAATTGTGTGCGATACATTAATCGCGAACGGCGATGTAAAAAACCATTAAAAAGATGCAAAATATTTGCGATGGCGGAGACATCAAACACGATTCGAATTATAGTTGTGTGTGTGATGCGTGGCATACAGTTCACTCGAAGGAACTGTTTGCGATGAGCATAACAATAGAAACGGTCAGAAAGATGAAGGTGTCTGCGACATACAACATACAGTTCACTCGGATGAACTGTTTGTGATTAGGCAACACAACAGAAACGGTCAGATAGATAAAGTTGTGTGTGTGATATATGGCATACAGTTCACTCGGATGAATTGTTTGTGATTAGGCAACACAACAGAAATGGTCAGACAGATGAAGGTGTGTGTGACGGCATACACTCCACACATACACTTCACATGGATGAACTATTTGCGGTTAGGCACAATAAACAGAAATGGTCAGACAGATAAGGTGTGTGCACTAGACAGGCACACATTCTAATCAAAAGAAGCATGCGAGATGGTGATAACGAGCGCGCACCGTTGATGGAACAAGTCGTGTGCTGACATCGCCTATTGCAGTGCACCCATGGTGCAAATGCCACGTATGCATCCGAGAATGCGTGCCCATGTTACGCCATCCGGGAATCTTGCCGCACTTCAAAACTAGAACAGTCAATAAATTTTGAGCTCATTTCCCATGACATTCCAAATTACTGCCACGCTATATTTAATTACAAACCTGTTCACACCGATCAAAACCTAAATGGTTTCTCACTTAGCAGTGTATTACTCGGATAAAAATACTGCCTACTCCAAGATGACTGCACATTCCTCCTCAATCCCTCGTCAACAAAAACAAACAAGTATTTCATCGTAGTTCCCTTCCGTCTGCCATGGCCTGCACGAGTTCTGGGTCGAGAAATTACTACCAGAGAGGCGACCATGGGTGCGGAAGCATGAGAGATGTCCCGTCTCGCTGCGAAAGCAGCCGACATGTCCCGCCACGTCGCTGTAGAAGCACAGAGGTCCCGCCACACCGACATAGAAGCATAGAGGTGGCTAGGGCTAGCTCTAATTAGTCAACTAGGACCAACAAGAACTAGAACTAGATCAACTAGAGGAGGCTCCAAAACTTGTGTTGTCAATAGGGAGAAATCATCTAGTATATATAGGTCAGAAGGGAGAGAGGGGGCAGCCACCAAAGTGGAATGAGTCCCCTTGGTGCGCCAGCATTGGGGGGGGGGAGTCCAACTCCCACCCCAAGTAGGATTCGGGGGCCCTTTGATAGGAAAGGGGCACCACTTCCATATGGGCGTTTTGTTGGAAATATGCCCTAGAGGCAATAATAAATTAAGTTATTATTATTATATTTCATTGTTCATGATAATCGTTTATTATCCATGCTACAATTGTATTGATAGGAAACTCAGATACATGTGTGGATACATAGACAACACCATGTCCCTAGTAAGCCTCTAGTTGACTAGCTCATTGATCAATAGATGGTTACGGCTTCCTGACCATGGACATTGGATGTCATTGATAACGGGATCACATCATTAGGAGAATGATGTGATGGACAAGACCCAATCCTAAGCCTAGCACAAAGATCGTGTAGTTCGTATGCTAAAGCTTTTCTAATGTCAAGTATCATTTCCTTAGACCATGAGATTGTGCAACTCCCAAATACCATAGGAGTGCTTTGGGTGTGCCAAACGTCACAACGTAACTGGGTGGCTATAAAGGTACACTACATGTATCTCCGAAAGTGTCTGTTGGGTTGGCACGAATCGAGACTGGGATTTGTCACTCCGTGTAATGGAGAGGTATCTCTGGGCCCACTCGGTAGGACATCATCATAATGTGCACAATGTGACCAAGGAGTTGATCATGAGATGATGTGTTACGGAACGAGTAAAGAGACTTGCCGGTAACGAGATTGAACAAGGTATCGGGATACCGACAATCGAATCTCGGGCAAGTACAATACCGCTGGACAAAGGGAATTGAATACGGGATTGATTGAATCCTCGACATCGTGGTTAATCCAATGAGATCATCGTGGAACATGTGGGATCCAACATGGGTATCCAGATCCCGTTGTTGGTTATTGGCCGGAGAGTTGTCTCGGTCATGTCTGCATGGTTCCCGAACCCGTAGGGTCTACACACTTAAGGTTCGATGACGCTAGGGTTATTAGGAAGACTTGTATGTGATTACCGAATGTTGTTCGGAGTCTCGGATGAGATCCCGGATGTCACGAGGAGTTCCGGAATGGTCCGGAGGTAAAGATTTATATATGGAAAGTTGTTGTTCGGGTTCCGGGAAAAGTTTGGTTTTTTCCGGTATTGTACCGGGAAGTTTCCGGAAGATTCCGGAGGGGTCCAGAGGTCCGGACAATGTTCCACCACGTCCAATACAGTAGCATGGGCTGTAGGGGGGCGCCCTAACCTTAATGGGCCAAGGGCACCAGCCCCCCCAAGGCCCATGCGCATGGGAGAGGGGAAACCCTAAGGGGGAGGGCCTCCACTTGACTTGGGAGGCACTCCTCCCCCCCTTGGCCGCTGCCCCCAACCCTAGATGGGATCTAGGGGGGCCAGCCCCCCTCTCTCCCCACCTATAAATAGTGGAGGGGTGGGAGGGTGGCCACAGCCTTGAACCTGGCGCAGCCCCTCCCCTCCCCAACACCTCTCCTCCTCCGCAAGAGCTTGGCGAAGCCCTGCCGGAGTACTGCAGCTCCACCATCACCACGCCGGCGTGCTACTGTTGGAGCCCTCTTCCTCAACCTCTCCCTCCTCCTTGCTGGATCAAGGTGCGGGAGACGTCTCCGTTCCGTATGTGTGTTGAACGCGGAGGCGCCGTCCGTTCGGCGCTAGGATCATCGGTGATTTGGATCACGACGAGTACGACTCCATCAACCCCGTTCACTTGAACGCTTCCGCTTAGCGTTCTACAAGGGTATGTAGATGCACTCTCCTTCCCCTCGTTGCTAGATTACTCCATAGATTGATCTTGGTGATGCGTAGAAAATTTTAAATTTCTGCTACGATCCCCAACAGTGGCATCATGAGCAAGGTCTATGCGTAGTTTCTATGCACGAGTAGAACACAAAGCAGTTGTGGGCGTCGATTCTGTCAATTTACTTGCCGTTACTAGTCTTATCTTGATTCGGCGGCATCGTGGGATGAAGTGGCCCGGACCGACCTTACACGTACTCTTACGTGAGACTAGTTCCACTGACTGACACGCACTAGTTGCATAAGGTGGCTAGCGGGTGTCTGTCTCTCCCACTTTAGTCGGATCGGATTCGATGAAAAGGGTCCTTATGAAGGGTAAATTGAAATTGGCATATCACGTTGTGGTTTTCGCGTAGGTAAGAAATGTTCTTGCTAGAAACCTATAGCAGCCACGTAAAAACTTGCAACAACAATTAGAGGACGTCTAACTTGTTTTTGCAGCATGTGTCGTGTGATGTGATATGGCCAAAAGGATGTGATGAATGATATATGTGATGTATGAGATTGATCATGTTCTTGTAATAGGAATCACGACTTGCATGTCGATGAGTATGACAACCGACAGGAGCCATAGGAGTTGTCTTAATTTATTTATGACCTGCGTGTCAACTTAAATGTCATGCAGTTACTTTACTTTATTGCTAAAGAGTTAGCCTTAGTAGTAGAAGTAATAGATGACGAGACAACTTCAAGAAGACACGATGATGGAGATCATGGTGTCATGCCGGTGACAACGATGATCATGGAGCCCCGAAGATGGAGATCAAAAGGTGCGAAATGATATTGGCCATATCATGTCACTATTTGATTGCATGTGATGTTTATCATGTTTTACATCTTATTTGCTTAGAACGATGGTAGCTCAAATAAGATGATCCCTCGTAATAATTTCAAGAAAGTGTTCCCCCTAACTGTGCACCGTTGCGAAGGTTCGTTGTTTTGAAGCACCACGTGATGATCGGGTGTGATAGATTCTAACGTCCGAATACAACGGGTGTAAGCCAGATTTACACACGCAATACACTTAGGTTGACTTGACGAGCCTAGCATGTACAGACATGGCCTCGGAACACGGAAGACCGAAAGGTCGAGCATGAGTCGTATAGTAGATACGATCAACATGAAGATGTTCACCGATGTTGACTAGTCCGTCTCATGTGATGATCGGACACGGCCTAGTTGACTCAGATCATGTTTCACTTAGATGACTAGAGGGATGTCTATCTGAGTGGGAGTTCATTAAATAATTTGATTAGACGAACTTAATTATCATGAACATAGTCTAAATTGTCTTTGCAAATATGTTGTAGATAAATAGCTCACGTTGTAGCTCCCTATTTCAATACGTTCCTAGAGAAAGATTAAGTTGAAAGATATTGTAAGCAATGATGTGGACTAGGTCCGTAGTCCGAGGAGTGTCCTCACTGCTACACAAAAGGCTTACGTCTTTGATGCACCGCTTGATGTGCAAACCCCTACAACATCGTTTGTGGATGTTGTGAACACCTGACAGACACATCCTGATGACTACTTGATAGTTTAGTGCACCATACTTTACGGCTTAGAATCGGGATTCCAATGACGTTTTGAACTCCATAGAACATATGAGATGTTCCAAGAGCTGAAATTGGGATTTCAGGCTCATGCCCGTGTTGAGAGGTGTGAGACCTCTAACAAGTTCTTTTGCCAACAAGATGGAGGAGAATAGCTCAGCTAGTGAGCATGTGCTCAGAATGTCTGGGTGCTGCAATCACTTAAATCAAGTGGGAGTTAAACTTCCAGATAAGATAGTGATTGATAGAGTTCTCTAGCCACTATCACTAAGCTACTAGATCTTCGTGATGAACTATGACATGCAAGGGATGGAGTTGATCCCGGAGCTGTTCGCGGTGCTTAAGACCGCAAAAGGTAGAAATCAAGAAGGAGCATCAAGTGTTGATGGTTTGACAAGACCACTGGTTTCAAGAAGGGCAAGGGCTAGAAGGGAAACTTCATGGATGGCAAACCAGTTGCCGCTCTAGTGAAGGAACCCAAGGTTGAACCCAAACCTGAGACTAAGTGCTTCTATTGTAAGGGGAACGGTCACTGGTAGCGGAATTACCCCAAATGCATGGTAGATAAGAAGGCTGGCAACTTCAACAAAGTATATACGTGTTATTAATGTGTACCTCACTAGTACTCCTGGTAGCACCTGGGTATTGGATACCGGTTCAGTTACTATTATTGGTGACTTGAAACAAAAGCTACGGACTAAACGGAGACTGGCTAAGGGCGAGGTGACGATGTGTGTTGGAAGTGTTTCCAAAGTTGATGAGATCACCATCGCACGCTCCATCTGCCTTCGGGATTAGTATTGAACCTAGATAAATGTTATCAGGTGTCTACGTTGAGCATGAATATGATTAGATCATGTTCATTGCAATACGGTTATTCATTTAAATTAGAGAATAATGGTTATTCTGTTTACATGAATAATACCTTTCATGGTCATGCACCCTATGTGAATGGTTCATTGAATCTCAGTCGTGGTAATACACATGTTCATGCCAAAAGATGTAGAGTTAATAATGATATTACCACTTTCTTGTGGCATTGCTGCTTAGGTCATATTGGCGTAAGATGCATGAAGAAACTCCATGTCGATGGATGTTTGGAGTCACTTGATTTTGAATCGCCTGACACATGTGAGCCATGCCTCATGGGCAGGATGACTAAGACCCCGTTTTCAGGTACAATGAAACGGGCAAGTGACTTGTTGGAAATCATACATGCTGATGCGTGTGATCCAATGAGAATTGAAGCGTGCAGTGGATATCGCTATTTTCTCATCTTCACTGACGATTTGAGTAGATATAGGTATATTTACTTAATGAAGCACAAGTCTGAAACGTTTGAAAAGTTCAAGCGATTTCAGAGTGAAGTTAAGAATCATCATAACAAGAAGATCAAATTCCTACGATCTGATCAATGAGAATATCTGAGTTATGAGTTTGGCAAACACTTAAGACATTGTGGAATTGTTTCACAGTTGAAGCCTACTGGAACACCACTAGGTTATGGTGTGTCCGGACGTCGTAATCGAACCCTATGAGATATGGTGTGATCTATGATGTCTCTTACCAATCTACCGTTTTCTTTTTGAGGTTATGCATTAGAGACAGCTGCATTCACTTTAGATAGGACACCATCTAAGTCCGTTGAGACGACATCGTATGAACATTGGTTTGGCAAGAAACCAAAGTTGTCGTTTCTTAATGTTTGGGGCTGCGATGCTTAAGGCTTCAGCCGGAGAAGCTCGAACCCAAAGCGGACAAACACATCTTCATAGGATACCCAAAGGTGACAGTTGGGTATACCTTCTATCTCAGATCCAAGGGCAAATTGTTTGTCGCTAAGAACGGGTCCTTTCTCGAGAAGGAGTTTCTCTTAAAAGAATTGAGTGGGAGGAAGATAGAACTTGATGAGGTTGTCGAACCTTTACTTCAACCAGAGAGTAATGCAACATAGAAAGATGTTTTCTGTGGAGCCTATGTCTGTTGAATAGGAAGTTAATGATAGTGATCATGAAGCTTCGGATCAAGTTGCTATCGAACCTCGTAGGTCGACAAGGATATGTACTACTCCTGAGTGGTACGGTAATCCTGTCTCAGATATCATGTTGTTGGACAACAATGAACCTATGATCTATGGAGAAGCGATGGTGGGCCCGTATTCCGACAAATGGTTAGAAGCCATGAAATCTGAGATAGGATCCATGTATCAGAACAAAGTATGGACTTTGGTGGACTTGCCCGATGATCGGCAAGCCACTGAGATAAATGGATCTTTAAGAAGAAGACGGACGTGGGCGGTAATGTTACCGTCTATGAAGCTCGACTTGTGGGAAAGAGTCTTTTCACAAGTTCAAGGAGTTGACTATGATGAGAATTTCTCACCCGTAGCGATGCTTAAGTCCGTCGGAATCATGTTAGCATTAACTGTATTTTTTGATTATGAAATCTTATAGATGGATGTCAAAACAAGTTTTCTTACCAGTTTTCGTAAGAAAAGTTGTATGTGATACAATCAAAGTTTTGTCGATCCTAAGGATGCTAAAAGGTATGCTGGCTCCAGCAATCCTTCTATGGACTAGAGCAAGCATCTCCGAATCGGAATATATGTTTTGATGGAGTGATCGAAGCTTTTAGGTTTATACAATGTTTGTTAGAAACTTGTATTTACAAGAAAGTGAGTGGGAGCACTACAACATTTCTGATAAGTATATGTGGATGACATATTGTTGATCCGAAATATGTAGAATTTCTGGAAAGCATAAACGGTTGTTTGAAGAGTAATTTTCAAAGGAAGACCTGGATAAAGCTGCTTACATATTGGGCATCAAGATCTACAGAGATAGATCAAGACGCCTGATGATACTTTCAAAGAACGCACACCTTGACATGTTTTTGAAGGAGTTCAAAATAGATCAGTCAAAGAAGGGGTTCTTACCTGAGTTGTAAGGTGTGAAGTTGAGTAAGACTCAAAGATTGACCACGACAGAAGAAAGAGGAAGGACGAAGGTCGTCACCTATGTTTTTGTCATAGGCTCTATATGGTATGCCATGCTGAGTACCGCACCTGATGTGTGCCTTGCACATGTTTGGCAAGAGAGTACAAAGGTGATCTAGGAGTAGATCACCAGATAGCAGTCAAAATTGTCCTTAGAGGAATAAGGAAATGTTTCTCGGTTATGGAGGTGATAAAGAGTTCGACGTAAAGAGTTACGTCGATGCAAGCTTAACACCTATCCGGATAGCTCTGAGTAGAGATACCGGATACGTATAATGGAGCAACAATTTGGAATAGCTCCAAGTGGAACGTGGTAGCAGCATCTACGATATAAAGTTTTGCGAAATACATAGGGATCTGAATATGGCAAGACCCGTTGACTACAACCTCTCTCACAAGCATAACATGATCAAACCTAGAACTCTTTGAGTGTTTATCACATAGTGATGTGAACTAGATCATTGAGTCTAGTAGACTCTTGGATGTTGGTCACATGGCGATGTGACCTATGAGTGTTAATCACATGGCGATGTGAACTAGATTATTGACTCTAGTGCAAGTGGGAGACTGTTGGAAATATGCCCTAGAGGCAATAATAAATTAAGTTACTATTATTATATTTCATTGTTCATGATAATCGTTTATTATCCATGCTAGAATTGTATTGATAGGAAACTCAGATACATGTGTGGATACATAGACAACACCATGTCCCTAGTAAGCCTCTAGTTGACTAGCTCGTTGATCAATAGATGGTTATGGTTTCCTGACCATGGACATTGGATGTTGTTGATAACGGGAACACATCATTAGGAGAATGATGTGATGGACAAGACCCAATCCTAAGCCTAGCACAAAGATCGTGTAGTTCGTATGCTAAAGCTTTTCTAATGTCAAGTATCATTTCCTTAGACCATGAGATTGTGCAACTCCCAGATACCGTAGGAGTGCTTTGGGTGTGCCAAACGTCACAACGTAACTGGGTGGCTATAAAGGTACACTATAGGTATCTCTGAAAGTGTCTGTTGGGTTGGCACGAATCGAGACTGGGATTTGTCACTCCGTGTAATGGAGAGGTATCTCTGGGCCCACTCGGTAGGACATCATCATAATGTGCACAATGTGACCAAGGAGTTGATCATGGGATGATGTGTTACAGAACGAGTAAAGAGACTTGCCGATAACGAGATTGAACAAGGTATTGGGATACCGACAATCGAATCTCGGGCAAGTACAATACCGATGGACAAAGGGAATTGAATACGAGATTGATTGAATCCTCGACATCGTGGTTCATCCGATGAGATCATCGTGGAACATGTGGGAGCCAACATGGGTATCCAGATCCCGCTGTTGGTTATTGGCCGGAGAGTTGTCTCGGTCATGTCTGCATGGTTCCCGAACCCGTAGGGTCTACACACTTAAGGTTCGATGACACTAGGGTTATTAGGAAGACTTGTATGTGATTACCGAATGTTGTTCGGAGCCCCGGATGAGATCCCGGACGTCATGAGGAGTTCCGGAATGGTCCGGAGGTAAAAATGTATATATGGAAAGTTGTTGTTCGGGTTCCGGGAAGAGTTCGGTTTTTTCCGGTATTGTACCGGGAAGCTTCCGGAAGGTTCCGGAGGATTCCGGAGGGGTCCGGAGGTCCTGAAAATGCTCCACCACATCCAATACAACAGCATGGGCTGTAGGGGGGCGCCCTAACCTTAATGGGCCAAGGGCACCAGCCCCCCAAGGCCCATGCGCATGGGAGAGGGGGAAACCCTAAGGGGGAGGGCCTCCACTTGACTTGGGAGGCACTCCTCCCCCCCTTGGCCGCCGCCCCCAACCCTAGATGGGATCTAGGGGGGTCGGCCCCCCTCTCTCCCCACCTATAAATAGTGGAGGGGTGGGAGGGTGGCCACAACCTTGAACCTGGCGCAGCCCCTCCCCTCCCCAACACCTCTCCTCCTCCGCAAGAGCTTGGCAAAGCCCTGCCGGAGTACTGCAGCTCCACCACCACCATGCCGTCATGCTGCTGTTGGAGCCCTCTTTCTCAACCTCTCCCTCCTCCTTGCTGGATCAAGGCGCGGGAGACGTCTCCGTTCCGTATGTGTTTTGAACGCGGAGGCGCCGTCCGTTCGGCGCTAGGATCATCGATGATTTGGATCACGATGAGTACGACTCCATCAACCCCGTTCACTTGAACGCTTCCGCTTAGCGATCTACAAGGGTATGTAGATGAACTCTCCTTCCCCTCGTTGCTAGATTACTCCATAGATTGATCTTGGTGATGCGTAGAAAATTTTAAATTTCTGCTACGATCCCCAACACCTTTGTGGCCCATATCTCCCTCCGCCTCTTGGCCTTATTAGGCCCATTGATATTAAATTAGATATATATTTGCTCTAAAAAATTCTAAAGCATTATATATAATTTAACATCTTCGGAAACATTTTTCATATATATATATTAATTAATCGGTAATACCCGGTATTACTCGATATTCATCGAAACCCTTCCGGTGACCCCGCAATGCTTCCGGAACCTCTTTGAACTATTCCGGATATTAATGAAACAATTTGACAAAAATGTTCTCATCACTCCCGTACCACTAGTGATAATCCACAAGTGCAAGGAATCATCGTAGCAATTTTCAAAGATGGAAGTGATAAGTATGGAGTGTCGAACCCACAAGGAGCTAAAGGTAAGATCAATATTCTCTCAAGTCCTATCTTCCACTGATACGACTCTACGTACACCGAACGTTTGCTTCCATCTAGAAATGAGAAATAAATCTATGTTGCGGGTATGAAGAGGGTAACTTTGCATGATATAGGAGAACTAAAATATAAAAGTAGGTGTTGTTAACATAAAGTTAGAATACATTACTATATATTATAAATAGCGAGTGTGGAATAATTATGGATAGGTGTGCAAAAATAGTCATAGGCAATTGTTAACAAGATCGGTAATCATTATTGCAATTTCATATGAGGGAGAGGCATAAGCTAACATACTTTCTCTTCTTGGATCATATGCACTTATGATTGGAACTTTAGCAAACATCCGCAACTACAAAAGATCATTAAGGTAAAACCCAACCATATCATTAAAGTATCAAGTCCCCTTTATCCCATACGCAACAACCCCTTACTCGGGTTTAAGCTTTTGTCACTCTAGCAAACCACTATAAGTGAATCATGAACGTATTGCAACACCCTACAACGGGAATCCTTCATGTGTGCGCGGCACGGAAGGCACCATAGGAAAGAACCAAAATAAAACATACAACTCAAACCAATCTATACCATCAATCAACCCAAAGGACAAAAGAAATATACTCAAAACATCATAGAATGGCAACACATCATTGGGTCATAATATGTGGCATAAAGCGCCATGTTCAAGTAGGGGATTACAACGGGGTGCGGGAGAGTGGACCGCGTAAAAGAGATGAGGATGGTGATGTTGATGAAGACGATCACCGCGGCGATGGTTCCCCCGGTGGCACTCCGGTGCCACCGGGAAAGAGGGGGAGAGAGTCCACCCCCCTTGTGCTTCCTCCTCCATGGCCTCCCCCTAGATGGGGAGAAGTTCTCCTTCTGGTCCTTGGCCTCCATGGTGATGATGACCCCCTCCGGGATCCTCCTCCATGGCCTTCGGTGATGATGGCCCCCTCCGTAGGGTGCCAGAGAGGGCCTAGATTGGTTTTTCATGACTACAGAGGCTTACGGTGGCGGAACTCCTGATCTAACTTTATTTATGAGGTTTTGGGATTTATAGGAGGTTTTCGGATTTATAGGAGGTGTTGGCGTCGGGGACAAGTCAAGGGGGCCCACGAGGCGACGACAAGGCAGGGGGCGCGCCCTAGGGAGGTGCGGGCGCCCCCACCTTTGTGGTTACCCCAGGACTCATCTCTGGTATCTTTTCGCTCCAGTATTTTTTTATATTTTCCAAAAATATTCTCCGTAAATTTTTAGCCCATTCCGAGAACTTTTATTTTTGCACAAAAAATGACACCACGGTAGTTCTGCTGAAAACAACGTCAGTCCGGGTTAGTTCTAATCAAATCATACCAAAACCATATAAAATTGTTATAAACATGGCATGAATACTTCATAAATTATAGATACGTCGGAGACGTATCAACTAGCACCCGTAAAATTTCGTCCAATTTCGAGAATTTTTATTTCTACACAAAAAAGAAACAAGATAGTTATGCTGAAAACATTGTCAATACGAAATAGTTGCATTCAAATCATACAAATTATAGGCCAAAATAAAAGCAACGCGTTTGAACAAAGTAGATACATTGAAGATGTATCAGTGTTAATGACCCCGGACAGACCCCGGAAATGCCCATGTCTCCGGGCACCCGGACTGCTCAAAAGGCATGGGGCTTCTCTGGTGCCTCCGGGCACCCGGACCTCTACAGGTGGTCACAAAGAGTCTTCAAAAACAATCTTCCAAGAGTGGAAACTTTGGAGAAAATATTATATGGACTTTGATTGAGTTTCCCGACTTCTTAATATTCGCAACACCTCTCAATAGTACGGATGGCCTACAATTGAAGAACACCGTCAATCTCAGTCGTACGAAGATGCTCATAGGGGTAAGGTGTGCATGCATGCGTTCATAAAAATGAGTGTATATGCATATGTACGAGCGTCTACGTATGTACTGTGTTAAAAAGACATTCTAAAATTTCCTGCAAAAAGAAAGACATTCTAAAATTAAATTGGACGGAAAAATAAACGCCCCGGCCATCGAATTGCTCTTTTCGGCGCTAGAGAAACAAGTATACCTGGCCATGGGTAGACCGGCCCAACCGGCCCAACCCGACCCGGCCCGGCCCGACCTTGTCCATGGGCCGGACTCGGTCCTAGGTTTTGAGCCCGAAGCCCGAGCCAGGCCGGGTCCGGGCCTGTCGATTTCGCCATTTAAGAAAGAGGCCCGGCCCGTGGCCCGAGGCTTGACGGGCTTTTAATGTGATGGGTCGGGCTCAGGCCCGATTTTTAGGCCCGACGGCCAGGCCGGACCGGGCTCGGGCCTGGGTTTTTTGCGTCAGGCTTTGGTTGGCCGGGCCCGGACTGAGGAATGGACAGGTATAGAAACAAGCAACCCAAACCAGCAGCGTGCAAACCATAGGCCTCTCCGACTATTCCATGGGCAGCATTCGCGACATGGTCGGCTCAGAATGTCGACATGGACGAATATCCTTGGCCCACAAGCCCCCGACCGCGCGTGCTCGCCACCTGATTGGCCGGCGGAGCGTCGCGGGTATAAACGCTAGTGCGCGTCGCCTGAGCTGCACGCCGCTGTGCACTGTCTCTTTCCAACGCACCCGAGCAGTCAACTGGACGGCAGCCAACCAAGCATCCCAACCGGGAGAGAATTCCTTATTTGACCCTTTCTTAAATTTCGGTTCCCGTTTTGGCCCTAGTAAAAAAATCTTCATGTTCTAGCACTCAAACTTCAGTTTGTTCCCTATATGACATTTCCGTCAGTTTTGGCAACTAACATCGTTAAATCCGACATGAAAAGTCCTTTTTACCCTTGGTGTAGTTTGTGACCAAAATTGTGAACTAGAAGTCAAAAGCAATGGTGATGTGATCCGTTTGTCTTGAATACATTACCAAATGAAACCAAATCTGCTATTTAGCACAGCTTTTATTTTAATTGGATAATTGGACAGAACCTCCCTTGTATATTGATGATATATCCCCTGTACAGTTCATATATGCACAAATTATAATATACTTGGAGCAGATTCACATGTATGCAAACTAAAAGTTCATAGAAACTTGGTCCAGGTTCACATATACGGAAATAGTCCACATATTTAGTCCTCTACACACATTCAGGTTCACATAGAGTTCACATATAATAGTCCAGGTTCACATCATGTCAAATACAACACATGAAGGTCACATATAGCACTTACAAAAGCCCAGGTTCACATATATATTACATAAACAGCTCAAAAGTTTCCCAAATGAACCATGATATGGAAAGGGATCCAATGAGAATCACAAGCTAAGCCTCCTTTTGCTTTGTGTGCTCATTGCAGGGCTGGCAGGATTCATTTTTTTGCTACGTGTGCCCATTGCAGGGCTATCATGTGGCACCATAGGAAGGTGTGGCAACTTATCAGCAACCTCTTTGCCTTTTCTTTTGGCATGTAATTTCAAAGCAACAGATGCTTTCTTGTTGGCCACACAAATGGGTTGAGTTGTTGATCTACACATACACATTCATGGCAGCACATCATACATCACATATAGTAGCCCAGGTTAACAATAGAACAATGCATAACATAACATAAAATTCGGAAACAACCATAGGTTACCTTTTTGCTACTGTAGATCCAGATTTACTCCCTTTCCCTTTTTCCTTAGTTGTTTTCTCCAACATTTGGCTATAGTGAGAAGAATGCAATTAGAATACAAAACCAAGCTTTCATCTAATCTACTACAAAATTCAGAACTAGTTCTTACCTTTTTGATGCTCCAGTAATTGAGTTATCATGTTTTCTCTTTTTCGTAGTTGTAGGTTCCAAGCTTTGGCTATTGTGAGAAGTTACTTAGAATTCAAACACAGATTTCATATAATTATGAGCATGAGTGTAAAGTGGCTAACCTTGGCGGAAAGCACATAGAGGCTGCTGGAGCATCATCCTCGCAAGGCACAATTGATGCTTTGGTGGTCTTTGCCCTCTTCTTTGGTGGTCCTCTACATGAGCAACAAAAAAGTAGTTAACATGTATGGCTGCTTACAAAAAAATGCAAGTGAAGCAAGTTACACAATTATATTTATTACCTCACAGCTAAAATAGCAGCAATGTCATCTGGGTTACCCTTCTTGCATTTATGCCAATGATGCCCATAGTCCTTACAAATAGGGCATAAGTGTTGGCCGCCTTTTCTTTTCTTCTCACTGCAGCCTTTATACCTCTCAGTTTTATGCCTACCCGCCGTGGATTTTAGTAGTGGTGGAAACATGAAGAATCCATGGTCAGATTTAGGCCATTGGTTCTTGTCAACCATGGCAGGAATTAGTTGGTCATAGGCTGCCCTAAATTTGTCAATGGAGTAATACAAGTCCACATAATTCTGTATGTGTGCATTGATAAGAGATGTGATAAATGCTAGACCATGCTTGCAAGGAAGGCCAGAAACTTGCCATTGTCTACAAGAACATGTCCTGTCAAGCAAGTTGACCACAAACCTAAAGCCGCTGCCTCCCAATGCTGTCACTTCAGCGACTTCTTCTGAGCTTTCTACCACCTCCAAGTTTAATTCTCTAGTCTTTGCATTCAACTTCTTAATTATGTGGGGAAGAATCAACCCAACCAACTTCCTTGCTACTTTCCTCCTTCGGTTCCACATGATCATAATCATCTGCCTAACCTTATCAAAGAAGTCATCCAAGTTCAAGGACTTGTGATGCTTAATCCAATTATTGAAGCACTCAGCCAAGTTGTTTGTAACATAATCCACCTTGGAAATTGTTGAGAACTGACTCCTAGACCACAACCTAGTGTGCCACCTCCTAAGATATGCAGTTGCCGCTGGCTTTGCTATGTCCATTGCAGCCCAATTTTTTTCAAATATATATGGGTTCCATGAGTAAGCAGCAGCCCAAAGGTGGTCATCAAACGCCTTTCCATGAAACTTCTTCTTGAAGTTGGACACCAAGTGAAACATACATTCCCTATGTTCAGCCTCTGGGAACACTTCTTTTACACCTGTCATCACTGGTTGCCCAGCATCGGTGCATATGGTTAAACCCCTTGGGGATCCTATGGCTTGTCTAACCATTTGCATGAACCAGGTCCAATTCTCATTAGTTTCAAAATCAAAAACACCCATACAAACTGGATACATCCAACTATGGCCATCAACGACGGTAGCACTAGCTAGCTGCCCCTTGAACCTGCCTGTCAAGAAGGTGCTATCTACTGCCAAGTATGGCCTGCAGCCATTAAGAAACCCATCGATGCAAGGCTTCAAAGCAAAAAAAATTCTTTTAAATCTGATTTTATCTTTTGTTGTGTGATGATCAATGATCACTATGCTACCGGGGCAGCAACTTTCAATTTGCGACTTGAAACTATAAAGATTATCAAAGCTTGTATCCTAATCACCATATAGTTCCTTCAAGGCTAGCAGCTTACCCATATAGACTCTCTTAGAGTTGATGTCGATTCCATGATGCTCTTTAAGCTTCTTTCGCAATGCCTCTGGTCCTAGAGTTGCATCCTCAATTAACCAGTCCTTCACGTGCTCACATATCCACCGCTTGTTTGCATTCTTCAACTTCTTTTTTCTTTTTGTACTAGAGCAATCATGACCACAAGGGTTCTTTCTCACCTACAAAAGATGAACATAGAAAATTAGTACTAGAGTAAAGACCATGACCACAAACTAAGCACACATGAGTAAAGTTAGAAAATTACCATTACTGTGCACTCATCTTCCATTATAGAAGCATATATCCTCCATGGACACTTATCTTCATCCCTTCTTGAACAATAAGCTCTGAACCTATGTGGTGCACTCTTTTCGGTATCAAACTCAAATTCATGTTTGATTGCATGCTGAGAAAGCGCCAATTTAAACTCTGCCATATTGGGATATTTTCTTCCTTCGTTCATTGGAGGATCTAATTTATTATATTCAATGTGTGGTGCATGATCTGCCTCGTGATATTCCTCATCTTCCTCTACTTCAACCTCGAACATGCTCTCATCCTCGCTCTCAACCTCGCTCTCAGCCTCGCTCTCATGATCAGGAACATAGTCTTTGTCCTTTTCTTTGTTGGAACAAGGAACCATGATAAGAGGTACAGGTTCATCCTCTAAATAAATATTTTCCTCATCAACACCAACATGCTCATTCTCAGGTACTGGGTTGCGAAGATAATCATCATCATCATCTTGTTCTATGTTGTTAGGTTGGCTATGCGCATCACTATGCCACTCCGTTATAGGCTCATATGGTTCCGATGGATCACAATACGCAACAAACATATGCACAACCTTTGTCTTAGAGTGTTTCTCAAACATCGACACCAATTCTTGGTCAGATGTTACTTCAGGGTAGATTTTAAGAACATCATCATAATACTGAACATGTGCAACTTCCAAATAACGAGGCGAGTACTGCTCTACGATTGATTCAACCAAGTCCTTATAATTTGTTAAGTCGGAATCAATAACCTTATCAAAACAGAAGCATTTGATATCCTTTCTAGCCTTTTTTGGGCTGCCAAGCAAATTGATTTTCAGCACATAAGTTGAATTTTGATCCATCCTGTAAAAACCAAATAAACTTAATCATGAGTTGCATTTGGGATCCATCTCTAAGTTCAGATTTTGCAGCAAATTATCATCTCTAAATGAAACTCCTAAGTAATCTGTTGCATTTCGACAAATCTAGAAGAGAGGTGCTGCAAATATGTTGCATTTGGGATCCATCTCTAAGTAATCTTCAAAGCCATCTCTAAGTACTCTGTCAAATTTAAAGAAGAGATGCCTCACCCATCTAGACAAGCCGATGTAGCCGTATCCCTCGGTGATACTTGGCCTTGCTCCGGTGTTGCGCCTTTACAACGCAAGGCTGAGACCGCCGCACAGCCGGCCTCCCCACCATGGTCGCCCTCCACCTCCCCACCATGGCCGCTTTGCCCGTCGTCAGCAGGTTGGCCGCCCTCCACCTCCCCACCATGGCTGCTTTGCCCGTCGTCAGCAGGTTGGCCGCCCCCCGCCTCCC
>NC_057812.1:546609718-546685021 GCF_018294505.1 Triticum aestivum | reverse complement strand
CCCACCATGGCCGCCTCGCCCGTCCTCCAGGGGTTGGCCGCCCCCCGCCTCCCCACCATGGCCGCCTTGCCCGTCCTCCAAGAGTTGGCCGCCCCCTGCCTCCCCACCATGGCCGCCTCGCCCATGGCCCTCGTCCACCTCGCCTTCCTCCATGTGCCGCCGCTGGGTGCCTCGCTCGCGCCACCGCCGCTGGGTGCCTCGCTCGCGCCGCCGTTGGGTGCCTCGCTCCTCGCTCGTGCCGCCGCCGCGCTAGGTTTAGGTCTCGGGGAGGAGAAGGGGAATCGGGGGCAGAAGGGGGGGTTCGTTTTTCTTTTTTTAGCGTGCTATAAAGAAGGGGTAAAACGACTTTTCCTGTCATAGTTGACGATGTTAACGGCAAAAATCGACGGAAGTGTCATGAAAGGAAGAAAATAAAGTTAGGGTGTCAAAAAAGGAAAAAATAAATTTTTAGGGCCAAAAAGGGAACCAAAATTTAAGAAAGGGCCAAATAAGGAATCCTCGTAGCAATTTTCAAAGGTAAAAGTGATAAGTATGGAGTGTCGAACCCACAAGGAGCTAAAGGTAAGATCAATATTCTCTCAAGTCCTATCTTCCACTGATACGACTCTACATACACCGAACGTTTGCTTCCATCTAGAAATGAGAAATAAAACTATGTTACGGGTATGAAGAGGGTAACTTTGCATGATATAGGAGAACTAAAATATAAAAGTAGGTGTTGTTAAAATAAAGTTAGAATACATTACTATATATTATAAATAGCGAGTGTGGAATAATGATGGATAGGTGTGCGAAAATAGTCATAGGCAATTGTTAACAAGATCGGTAATCATTATTGCAATTTCATATGAGGGAGAGGCATAAGCTAACATACTTTCTCTTCTTGGATCATATGCACTTATGATTGGAACTCTAGCAAACATCCGCAACTACAAAAGATCATTAAGGTAAAACCCAACCATATCATTAAAGTATCAAGTCCCCTTTATCCCATACGCAACAACCCCTTACTCGGGTTTAAGCTTTTGTCACTCTAGCAACCCACTATAAGCGAATCATGAATGTATTGCAACACCCTACAACAGGAATCCTTCACGTGTGCGCGGCACGGAAGGCACCATAGGACAGAACCAAAATAAAACATACAACTCAAACCAATCTATACCATCAATCAACCCAAAGGACAAAAGAAATCTACTCAAAACATCATAGAATGGCAACACATCATTGGGTCATAATATGTGGCATAAAGCGCCATGTTCAAGTAGGGGATTACAACGGGGTGCGGGAGAGTGGACCGCGTAAAAAAGATGAGGATGGTGATGTTGATGAAGACGATCACCGCGGCGATGGTTCCCCCGGTGGCACTCCGGTGCCACCGGGAAAGAGGGGGAGAGAGTCCCCCCCCCTTGTGCTTCCTCCTCCATGGCCTCCCCCTAGATGGGGAGAAGTTCTCCTTCTAGTCCTTGGCCTCCATGGTGATGATGGCCCCCTCCGGGATCCTCCTCCATGGCCTTCGGTGATGATGGCCCCCTCCGGTAGGGTGCTAGAGAGGGCCTAGATTGGTTTTTCGTGACTACAGAGGCTTACGGCGGCGGAACTCCTGATCTAACTTTATTTATGAGGTTTTGGGATTTATAGGAGGTTTTGGGATTTATAGGAGGTGTTGGCGTCGGGGACAAGTCAAGGGGGCCCACGAGGCGACGACAAGGCAGGGGGCGCGCCCTAGGGAGGTGCGGGCGCCCTCCACCTTTGTGGTTACCCAGGACTCATCTCTGGTATCTTTTCGCTCCAGTATTTTTTTATATTTTCCAAAAATATTCTCCGTAAATTTTTAGCCCATTCCGAGAACTTTTATTTTTGCACAAAAAAATGACACCACGGTAGTTCTGCTGAAAACAACGTCAGTCCGAGTTAGTTCTAATCAAATCATACCAAAACCATATAAAATTGTTATAAACATGGCATGAATACTTCATAAATTATAGATACGTCGGAGACGTATCAACTAGCACCCGTAAAATTTCGTCCAATTTCGAGAATTTTTATTTCTACACAAAAAAGCAACAAGATAGTTATGCTGAAAACATTGTCAATACAAAATAGTTACATTCAAATCATACAAATTATAGGCCAAAATAAAAGCAACGTGTTTGAAAAAAGTAGATACATTAAAGATGTATCAGTGTTAATGACCCCGGACAGACCCCAGGAATGCCCATGTCTCCGGGCACCCGGACTGCTCAAAAGGCATGGGGCTTCTCTGGTGCCTCCGGGCACCCGGACCTCTACAGGTGGTCACAAAGAGTCTTCAAAAACAATCTTCCAAGAGTGGAAACTTTGGAGAAAATATTATATGGACTTTGATTGAGTTTCCCGACTTCTTAATATTCGCAACACCTCTCAATAGTACAGATGGCCTACAATTGAAGAACACCGTCAATCTCAGTCGTACGAAGATGCTCATAGGGGTAAGGTGTGCGTGCATGCGTTCATAGAAATGAGTGTATATGCATATGTACGAGCGTTTGCGTATGTACTGTGTTAAAAAGACATTCTAAAATTTCCCGCAAAAAGAAAGACATTCTAAAATTAAATTGGACGGAAAAATAAACGCCCCGGCCATCGAATTGCTCTTTTCGTCGCTAGAGAAACAAATATACCTGGCCATGGATAGCCCGGCCCGATCGGCCCAACCCGACCCGGCCCGGCCCGACCTTGTCCATGGGCCGGACTCGGGCCTAGGTTTTGAGCCCGAAGCCCGAGCCAGGCCAGGTCTGGGCCCGTCGATTTCGCCATTTAAGAAAGAGGCCCGACCCGTGGCCCGAGGCTCGACGGGCTTTTAATGTGATGGGTCGGGCTCAGGCCCGATTTTTAGGCCCGACGGCCAAGCCGGGCTGGGCTCGAGCCTGGGGTTTTTGCGTCGGCCTTTGGTTGGCCCGGCCCGGACCGAGGAATGGCCAGGTATAGAAACAAACAACCCAAACCAGCAGCGTGCAAACCACGGGCCTCTCCGACTATTCCGTGGGCAGCATTCGCGACATGGTCGGCTCAGAATGTCGACATGGACGAATATCCTTGGCCCACAAGCCCCCCGACCGCGCGTGCTCGCCACCCGATTGGCCGGCGGAGCGTCGCGGGTATAAACGCTGGTGCGCGTCGCCTGAGCCGCACGCCGCCGCGCACTGTCTCTTTCCAACGCACCCGAGCAGTCAACTGAACGGCAGCCAACCAAGCGTCCCAGCCGGTCACCGGGAGGCTTCGCCGCGTGGGTGGGCGTCCCGGGAGCAGCAGGAACGATGCAGTCGCTGCAGGACAAGGCGTCGGAGTGGAGCGGCGTGGCGGCCGCCGACGCCTTCGCCATCGACGAGGTCAACGTCTTCGAGGCGCTCGGCGGCACCCCGCAGCCCTTCGTCGACCTCTCCACCAACTTCTACACCAGGTCCGCCCCGATCTGCTCCTCCCGCCTCCTCTGATCTGGGTTTCCCCCCTTCTCTGATTCTGTCGTCTGACCTCCTGGCCGTGGTTGAATCGGCGGAGCAGGGTTTATGAGGACGAGGAGGAGTGGTTCCGGGAGATATTCTCGGGTTCCAAGAAGGAGGACGCGATCCAGAACCAGTACGAGTTCTTGGTTCAGCGGATGGGCGGCCCGCCGCTATTCTCCCAGAGGAGAGGTAACTTGATCTTATTGGCGTCTTTGTAACTTGATCTTATTGGCGTCTTTGTTCCTTGTAGCCTGGAAATATCCCTGTTTCCACTTGCCCAGTTGCCTGCCACTGAAGACAGTGCTTATGCTGAATCATATGAACTTCCTATCAATATTTTGAGTTGAAATGCTTACTTGTTGCCTAATAGCTTGAAACGATCGGTATTTAAATTCTGAAATTGACTTAGAAGTTCATTCTTGAACCTAAACTTTTAGGAAAGACAGGCAGTTTGTAGAATTGTGGAAATCAGCTCTTGTTTATTTACAAATAGATGACCCAACTTTGTACTAAAGTTAGTATAAAGTTGAGTCATCTATTTTGGAACGGAGGGAGTACATTTCAGGTCAACCTTCTGCAGAACCATTAAGCGTTTCTTGATAACAACATCCTACTACTATTGTTCTCATTGGATTTTTCTGTTCTTTCCCCCTAGTTATCAGGCAGTGCTGTTGCCTGATAATGCAGGGGACTACGTGCAGATGATTTACTGCTTTGTTCGTCTGTCAGTTAACTGCTTGCTGCATCTACCGTTTATCTGATGTGAATGGATTAGAATTACACTTGGTTATGTCAGGAGACTGCTTTTCTTTTTCTTAAATGGATTAGAATTACACGATTGACTATATTATTGCCAAAGGGTGCTGGAAAGACTCCGACAGGGAATTGCATTTGAGCAAACCACGAAAGCAACAAAAAATATATATTGAGAGCTAGGAGTAGAGTCTGAGAGGAAGAATTATGTAGCACTTATGGCACGTCATCTGCCCTGGAGACCAAGGTTCCTAAGCAGGTGGTGCCCTCCGGAACCCAGAGATGAGCTTCATATTTAGTGCGAGTCAGTCAAAAGATCACACACTGAATTTCTCTGGCACTGAAAGGTTCCCCTAGATGGCTCCTTCCAAACTTCCCAAATCACCAAAATGATCATCTGGGTTTATCGGTGGCATACTTTGTCATATCTTTATCTAGCAACAATACTTTATTAATATCATAAGTTGCATACTTGCAGTTCCCAGTCAAGACATACTATGTTTTCTAGTACTTGTGTAATGAGTAGTTACTAGGTCGAATGAGTTCCATTTCACCATTTCCTGTTTGAACACCTATATCTATATCTATATGCTTCTAACACAAAAATGTTTGAAAACCCAATATTTGTCCTGTTGTTCTGTGCCACTTACTTGCCCATCAATTTCTTGAACCTTTTTGGGTGTGGTCAAAGTCATGCTATTTATTATTACTAGGTGTTCCACGTTTTATACCTTTGTCATAATTTGTGTCATCTTGTAATCATGGAAATTAATAGCAACACGAACCGTCGACGTTACCAAACACTTGCAATTCATATTTTTTCTGATCCTAATTACTTGCTGACCTAACACTATCACTCTCTCTGATTCTCATAGGACATCCTGCCCTGATAGGACGACATCGACCATTCCCAGTTACCCACCGAGCTGCGGAGCGATGGCTGCATCACATGCAGCAAGCTCTGGAGACGACAGAAAGCATAAACCCAGATACAAAACCCAAAATGATGAATTTTTTCAGGTCTGTGTTATGACTGAACTAGTGAAATCTGCATCAAGCATTTGGCAGCATATCAACCAAGAGGCTAAGATATTGTCATTTGTTATCTGGTTCCAGGCACACTGCATACTTCCTTGTCGCCGGTAATGAGATGACAAGGCAAACGCAAAGTGTACCTCCCTGCAAGCATGCAACGAGCAAACCAGCCGAGTAACCGCTCAAACTTAACCGGTTGAATAACGATTTCAGCTCCCGTGTTCCTAATAGGATTCCCATGTTCAATGGGATCAAGCTTATTTATGCATTATGCATTATAGGGAACGACACGCCTGATGTTCTATGGGCAGCAACACTTGAGCAGAGAGCATCTCAAAATTGATAAATTGCTTACTTGAAATGGTTGTACTTCCTCTTCTCTCTGGGTTTGTGTTTGAGGGCACAAGTTCCTATGCTGTATAGGTGCTGAACTGCTCGTGCTATTCTATCCAATGCTCTTATCAGTTAAGCATGGCATTTCAACCCAGCTTATTAATTTTCCTTGAAAGATAAACACAACTTGTTACACTTATTAAACAGTAGAATTTCAACTGTGGTTTCTGCCAGAAATTGCTTTTGGATCCCGGGCTCCATGGAGCCTGGATTTTTGGAGAAAAAAAACAAACAAAAACCATGTCTTTAAAGTTTCAAAATTCTGAAAAAATTTGCACATGAACCTAGGGTTGTATTCTAGATCTCTGTAAATCTTCATGATTAAAATTGTTGTGGTTCAAGCTGCACAAAAACAAAAATCATGTCTTTCTAGCACATACACTTTTTTCACTATAAAAGTTCATGATTTTGGGTTTTTATACAGCTCACACCAGTATTTTATCATGAAACTTTACAGAATGTAGTATACATATCAATGCCCATGTGCATTTCTTCAGATTTGTTTTGAAACTTTTAAATATGATTTTCGAATTTTTCAAAAACAGGGCTCCATGGAGCTTGGGAGCAAGATATCCACTCTCGGTTTCTGCTGGCTTCTTCTCTTGATTTTTATAGAAGTAAACCTACATGTTCGTGGTGTTGAGAGAATTTGCCATCCAATTTATTTTACACTGTAAATTATTTTGTCAAGGATTTCTGGAAGGGAACATTAAACCCGTTAAGTGTCGGGAGAACGGCGGGCAACCATGTGCCATGTGGCGCAAACTGGTTGGCCGCGGTGAGAAAGCTTTTAAAATATATATTTTAGATGGAGGTGAAGATTCTTTTTGAAATGTTTTTTTTCCTTTTTAGATGGAGGTAAGGACCCCATGTATTTTTTTAAATGGAGGGCTATGTAAAGTGGCGCTCGCCGGTAATGCTGTGGTGGTAATTTTTTTCTTTATTCTTTTTTACTTTTTTTTTAGATGAAGGTGAAGATTTTTTCTGAGATGTTTTTGATGAAGGCGAGGATCCTTTGTATTTTATTAAATAAGAATTTGTGCACAACTTCCTCTTAAGCAGTGACCACTAGTGACATGGAAGGGGCGTGGTATAAGCACAAGGAAGGTACTTGGATCGATTGGGATTGGGACGCATACAGTTGCAGGCATGTATGTGCCCACCTTGTTGCCTAGAGTAAAATAGCACGAGGCAGCCTTGTAGACCGAGTCCAGACTGCAAACACATAAACAATTGCACTTACTACACTATCCATCTTTATCAGTAGTATAATTCGGAACCAAACTTTCACGTTCACACACCCATTCGTATATGGGGGCAAGACTCGCAGTTTTATTTGCAGTAATAAACGGGAGTTTATTCATACGACCGGATATCACACTCCCGGCTGGTTCAGTAAGGTTGTTGTAGCAACTTGTGCTGCTATGATCATGGTCGCCCAATCCCTCCATCGTACGGCGGAGGGGCTCCAGGGCCGGCCGCCGTACGGTAGGCCACGCTGTCCGCATGGTCTGCCTCCGCATATAGGGCGGCGGCTAGGGTCGAGAGCATCGGCTGGAAGGAAAACACGAGTGTCCATAAAGATTCATCAGGTACATATAATTACTCGATTTCAGGACACTGCAGAAGAGTAGTATAACTGAAGGAGAAGACGACGACAACGAGGATGAAATGAGCAGTTTGGATGGAAGCACTCACGACCGATCCCGACTTCGTGGCAGACGGAGCCGCTCATGATCACCGCGGACACGACGAACAGCGCGATCTGCAGGAGCACCATGAAACGGCCAGCTCTGGCCAAGGACGCCATCGTAATGTGACTGGGTTGTACTTCCTTCATTTCAAAATAAGTGACTCAACTTTCTAATAACTTTAGTAGGGACTATACTGTAATTAGTTAGATGATTGAAGCTGTGTTTGTTTGTAGATGCTGCTGGCCGAAGGCTGCTATTTATAGATGTCGATCGACCCCTCCCATGACAAAGAGGAAGATTGCCTTGGCCCATTAATTTCCTTATATTTTCTCAGGCATATTCGAGCTCGAGAGATCAAGCTTGGTGGCGGCAGCTGCCAGTGCGCTGGTGTGATTTTCCGGCAAGGATAATCGCACTACTTTTGGTTTTGGTGGGCACACAGACGGTGAATCGATTTGCTCAAATTTCTCGGTTTAGTCAAGGCTGGTGAGTGGTGAGTGATGACAACCTGGCCGTGCACGACCGGCACAGAGAACCGACGACTCGACTCTCGGGTCGTCTTGCAGTCTTGCCACGAAGGAAAAGCTATAAGTAGGGTTTCACTCGCCTCGCGTTTGACCCGCTGTACTCAGGGCATTTTCAAACGTTTGACCCACAAATTTGCCCTGCCATCTATCCACGGACATTGATGCTGAAGGCCGCCAATCAATAGTGTCTGCATACATTTCAAACCACATTTAACTCAACCGAACGAAATTCATGCAAACCGTCTGATACTCATTAAAATTTGGATAGAAAATAGCACAAATCATTCATACGGAGCATGCAAATAAGTCTAGTATAACAATGTCTTAAATTTAGCGAGATTAATCAGATGTCCAACAAGTTTTTCATCAATGGGCCATGTCGTCCCACACATACCGTTCCTTCAGTTTCGTCCAACAACGTGTGAACATAAATGGCCGTCCCTTCTATCCCGTGGTACATCATGCAACGCGTGTGGGCTACATAATGTGTAGACCAATATTGGGTGAATCTATACCTACTAATAAAGTAAAGTGTGTTTCTTCAATTTTTTCATCCGTTCATCAATATTAAAATTTTCTAAGATTTGTTCTATCCGATATGGTAATAATTTTTTGTTTGCTAGAACAAAAATAATTTCGCAGGAGACAGCTGGGCCGAAACTGGTCCTGTGCTCATTTTTTCGAGCTGGGCCGCGGTGGTACTAATCCACTTTGTGGCTTTGTCAACCACGTGGGCCAAACTGGGCCTGATCCGCACTTCTTTTAAAGAGCGTCAATTGGAGTAGTAGCAAAAATATGTCTTGTGAGGGTCCGAACTCATGACCAGGCCATCCGTTGAAAGGCTTCAGCCAACTGAGCTACTATGCCTGTGTTGCCAAAAAGGGTTTGATAATGTTTAAATAGTCCCACCTCGCTTATTTCCATTCAATCACATCAATTTATATACGTTGGCAACTTTTACAGGAATCAAGGAGCAATATTGATAATCAACAAATGGGGGGTTGACAATAAACGAAAGGCATCATAGACTTTATGGATGGTCAGTCCTATTAAATTTAAATGGAAGGAGGAAGAATAGGAAGAAAGATCACGTGATGAAGGAAGAGACTCTCTATATATATGGTGGGCTGATTAAAGGAATTCACTGAGACATAATGATGGTAATTAAGGGGGGAAGAGAAATAGGAAGGCCGCGTTGATGGGGGAGACATGATCGGCTGATTAATGGGGCTAATTAAGGAGGGGAGGAAGAGGACTAGGAAGACCAAGAGGGTGCTTGGATACAAGGGAGTTCCAAGCACCCCTGACTAAAGAGAGGCTAGGACTAGTCTTGAGGCTAAAATCTTTTAATCATGGGAAACCTACTAAAATATGTATTAGCTCTCTCTCTCCTCATTTAATTCCTCTCCTTAGTTCTGGATTGGAGGGTTTGGAGGATAATAAATGCTCAATAACTAGATTTTAGTCTTTTTAGTATTTGGATCCAAGCATGGGTGAGACTAGCAAGTTTTAGTCCCACTACTTTTAATCATGGGACTAAAACGTATCCAAGCATGCTCCAAAAAACAGGAAGACCACCTTGACACGGAAGGACATGCCGCGATCAATAATGAAGTGGAAAAAAGCCCTAAAAACCCTTAGAAGTCGCTAATAAAAAAATATGTTTTTGTCTTCATGCAAAAATTGCTACAAGTAATGCTAACTTCGAAAACCACTATGTTCAAAATAAATAAATTCAAGCACCAAAAAACAGGAAGACCACCTTGACATGGAAGGACATGCCGCGATCAATAATGAAGTGGAAAAAAGCCCTAAAAACCCTTAAAAGTCGCTAATAAAAAAAATATGTTTTTGTCTTCATGCAAAAATTGCTACAAGTAATGCTAACTTCGAAAACCACTATGTTCAAAATAAATAAATTCAAGCACCACTATTACCTGCCCTTAAACCACAAATATTGTGGCAAAAGTACCAACTGTCCAAGGAGGAGAGAGCCACACCTCCTTATATACTGGTTGGCTAATTAACCTTCAATAGGGAGAGCTAATTAAAAGGATTCTTGCGACATGGATATACATAATTAAAGGAGGTACACATATGATGCTCATTTAAACGGGATAATAAAATTCCTTGATCGGGCATACGTGATTTTGTTTTTGCATCTTGATCAGTTCTCTTGAATCAACGAAGCTACGTATACATTGAATTGGACTTTAACTGGCTAGCCCTCATTTCGGTGTTCACTCATTAGTAAAGCACGGCTGAAATGTCAAACAATGGATACATTAATTACACTTTTTACAAAGATGGTTTACTTGAAAGAACAACAATTCTTCATGTTAGTTATGTGGGTCATAAATAAAATCATCACTTATATTTTAGGTCATACATTTGTTTAAGAGAAATCATAATTATTGGATTACGACTGCTGGAGTGTGATAATTTTTTCTCCCGTTGCAACGCACGGGCCATTTTCCTAGTGAATAATTAAATAAGTTGAGCAAGAAGAAGCAAAACTTATGATCTCCTTCTCTGCCGCATGTAATGGCCATCTTGCCTCCAGCTGACCAACCACATGACAAAACTTGGTGATGCTGGTCCGGATAGCGTACCAACGATACGATAACAACCTCACATTGCGTTCTTGAATTATGTGCATGTCTGTATGGCGCAATGTGTTTTCGCGCGTGAAACGATTCATGCACTTGCTGTCACAAGGTCCCTCCTCTACTCCTGCCTATGAAATTAGGGTATATGGCCAACCACACATCGCATAACGGCTCATCCTCCATGGTCGAGTACCCCGCCATCCTTTGTACTCAGAAAAAGCGACCTGGCTTCCGAAATTAAGCTTAATGGAAATTTGATCGAACACCTCTGAGCGTGGTGTCCTCCATGGAGGTCATCGGCAGGGGGCGGAGTGTACCTGAGTACAAATGGCTTCAGGGTGGACAACGATGTCGTAAAGGCAAGCGGGCGCGTCAGTGTTGGTTGCGGACGTCTAGCAATGCTTTTGTGGCGGCCGGAGAGGTACACAGGCGAAGGCGAAGATGGAGGGTGCGGATCCAAAGCAAGAGGAAGAAGGGGCAGAGTGGCAGGAAATGGGACCGTGAGTGGGGATTTAGTGGGCCTCGGGTGTCGAAGTCCTACATGGCTGCTGTCTGGACTCCCGCCACCCCATCCCCCACTATGTCTCCACTTTGTGTGAGAAAGCACGTCCAGACCGCTGTGCAGACCGATACATGCCTACGCTAGATGGCACAACATGTCCGTATCACACGGTCCGGATGGTTATGGGCAGTTTAAGGGACAGCGTTGGAGATGCCTTTAGTATATTTCCATCTCTTTTCCCCCAATCTTATTATATTTTTATCTATCTGTCGTCTTTGATATACTTGTACATTCTATTGTCTCCATTTACCATCTTGTGGACTAAGGGCATCTCCAACACGTACCCGTAAACCGAACATCACATCCGTCTGCAAACATTAATGCGGAATCCGGCCATTCAAAGCTATCTGTATACATTTTAAATCATGTTTCAACTAACCAGGCAATTTTTGTAAACCACGACAAAATTCATCAAATTTCTGATATAAAATAGTCCAAATCATCTGTCGGTGTCCTGGGAACGAGGGTACCCAGACTTACCTGCCTGCGGCCCAGGGCGTGGCTTCACCGGCGGCCTGGTACGACCCATCTTCATTAACCAACGCTCAAGACGCTCCCGAGGCGGACGACACAAGACCTCCTCAGGAGCAGCCTCACTAGGCTGGCTCGTGAGGAGCTGATAGATCAAGGCGAGGGGCACCTCGTGAGGTTCTCGTGACGTGAGCCATGACGACCAAGGCCAGGCAGGCGCCAGCGGGCGCAGAGTGCCAGTTTCCTCTTTGGTGCTAAAGAGGCCGGCGCAAGCGAGGAGTCCCGAGGTGTCAGGCAAAGATTTCCATATCGGTGCAACGAGACCAAGACCAGCAGGACGGCAAGACGGAGGTCATCATGAAGCCCACGGTGGCGTCACCACCAGAGCCTTTGGCAGGCGAAGACCACCTTTTGTCAGGATAACTTGTACTCATTGTCCCCCTTCAAATTGGCCGTTGTGGGATCCCTTCCCGCCTGATATTTGGGGAGAGGACCCGGGCCTCTATAAATAGGGCTAGCCACCACCATAGCAAAGGACGGATCATTTAGATCATCCCCAACCACACAAGCTCATCGAGCTCAAGAACACCTCTCCTTAGGAGGTTGTTCTTCCCTTGTACTTGTTCATCCCCAGCCTACAAGGCAATCCACCACACCACACTAGAGTAGGGTATTACACCACAACGGTGGCCCGAACCAGTATAAACTCTTGTGTCCCTTGTTCCTCGGGTCCGGCGAGCTAGGCTTTGAGATCGTTACGAGAGTGAGAGGTAGGGGGAGAGAGATCTTCGTGCGCACCCCAGTGTTCGAACCTCAAGGGTTTGCCGGAACCCGTAATACGACATTTGGCGCACCAGGTAGGGGTGCGCCAAAGTTCCATCCCTCCGTCGGCTCCGCCTCTTCGTCCGGTCCCCATGGCCAGCGCGGCTCCTCCGACTGGATCGGCGAGCGACCTCGGCGGCGCTAGGGGGCTCAGGGCCTTGGCCCCCGCCCAGCGAGTTCAAGCCGGAGATGCCGCCCCGCTACAACGATGCGGCGGATCTGTCGACCTTCCTGCTGGCATACGAGGAGGCCATCTTGGAAGCTGGAGGCGATGATAAGGTCATGGCCAACTGGTTCCCCATGGCCCTCGCTGGCGCGCTGCGCGCCTGGCTGCTCAACCTGCCAGGATCCTTTGTGGCCTCTTGAGAGGAGCTACGCGGCCTTTTCGTTGCACGCTTCGCGGCACCAGCGCCTGTCGCCGTCGCGGCCCTCCTCGATGGCTCGTAAGCGCCACCCTCAGACTGCCACACCAAGCAGTTCTTCCGCCAGATCGATGCCGCCTCTGTGCGGCGGGGAGCCCCTTCAGGATGGGCGGCGGCCAAGGCCGACCTCACCTTCGACTCAGGGGATCACCCCGCTACCACAGCCGGCTCGGGTGCACTCCCAATGCTCTGCACGCCCACCATCTGTCGCCATGACCAAGACCCTCATCGACGGCGGAGCTGGCCTCAACGTGCTCTCCGTGGAAGCTTTCGGCTTGCTTCACGTGCCGTACGGCCGGCTCCGCCCTGCCAAGCCTTTCTTTGGAGTCGGCAGTGGGTCCACCAACCCCTTGGAGCAGATACGCCTCCCGGTCACCTTCGGTACCCGGGACAACTACCGCACCGAGCTCATCGACTTCGACATCGCCCGCATCGGCCTCCCGTACAATGCCATCCTCGGGTACCCTGCTTTAACTCAGTTCATGGCAGCGACCCATCTGGCCTACAACCTCATGAAGATGCCGGGCAGCAGCGACGTCCTCACCGTGGCCGGAGACACCAAGGAAGCTCTAGCGGCCCTCAAGGTTACCTTTAGGGCCGCAGCGGCAACGCGCCTGGCCGGCGAAGCCACCCTAGGGGCTAAGGAGGCCGCGCTGGCAAAGAAGAAGCAACTATTCACTCAATACCGGGACGAAACGAAGCAGGTGCCGGTCGAGGTAAATGGATCCTCAGGGGCCACCTTCACCATAGGCACTGGCCTCAACCCGGGTCAAGAGGAGGCATTAGTGAAGTTCTTGCGCACGAACAAGGAGGTATTCTCCTGGGAACCCAAGCAGCTGGTAGGGCCCCCAAGGGGGGTAATCAAGCATCACTTAAGGGTGTGCCCCAATGTGCGCCCTGTGAAGCAGAAGGCGCGGCGACAGTCCATGGATAAGCAGTCCTTCATCGTCCAGGAAACTCACAAGCTGGAGGCGGCAGGTGTCATTAGTGAGGTCTGGTACCTAGAGTGGTTGGCAAACCCCGTCGTCATTCCAAAGAAAGGCGAGGAGGAACGCATGTGTGTCGATTTCACCAACCTCAACAAGGCATGTCCCCAAGACCCGTTCCTGCTTCCGCGTATCAACCAGATCGTCGACTCCACCGTCGAGTGCGACCTGTTGTGCTTCCTGGACGCGTTCTCGGGCTACCACTAGATCAAGATGGCAGTGGAGGATGTGGAGAAGACCGCCTTCCTGACCCCGTGCGGGGTGTACTGCTGCACCTGCATGCCGTTCGGACTGCGCAACGCTGGGGCGACCTTCCAGCGGCTGATGCACATCACCCTGGGTCAACAGCTCGGCAAAAACGCTGAAGCCTACGTCGATGACATCGTGGTAAAATCTCGGGAGGCAAGAACCCTGATTCAGGACTTGGAGGAGACCTTCGCTAGCCTGTGCCAGGTGGATTTGCGGCTCAACCCGGAGAAGTGCGTGTTCGGTGTCCCCTCTGGCAAGCTACTGGGTTTCCTCGTTTTTCACAGAGGGATCGAGGCTAACCCCGAGAAGGTCAAGGCAATAGAAGACATGAGCCCACCACAAACTCTCAAGGAAATGCAGAAACTTGCAGGCTGCGTGACCTCGCTGGGGCGCTTCATCTCCAAGATGGGGGAGCGCGCTTTGCCGTTCTTCAAGCTGATGAAGAAGAAAGGCCCGTTTAAATGGACCCTAGAGGCAGATCTGGCGTTTCAAGATCTCAAGAGACACCTAACCAGACCACCGGTGATGGTGGCACCTCGCCCCCTCGAGCCTCTGGTGCTCTATCTGGCTGCTACGCCTCACTCCGCCAGCGCGGCATTGTTGGTGATTTGGGAGGAGCGCCGAGCCAAGGACCCGCAGCGCAATACCGCGCCCCCAGCTGGAATGGTGCAGTCACAAGACGGCACCGCTAAGGCCAAGACGATGTCCACAGACGATCACACCCCACAAGACGATGTTCAAGGGCCCGCGGAGGCCCAGATGGGCGACCAGGCTCCTGAGGTCCCCCCACCTCTGGAGGCACCACAACCTCCAGAGGGCACATGCTCCATTGACGCTCCCGCCCCCGTCGAGCACCCAGTATACTTCGTCAGCACTGTGTTACGGGACGCGAGAGCACGGTACCTAATGCCGCAGAAGATCTTAGTCGTGCTCCTAGTGGCCTCATGCAAGCTACGCCATTATTTCCAAGGCCACCCAATTAAGGTCACCTCAGCCTACCCCTAGATAGGGTGCTCCGCAGCCCCAATGCCGCGGGGAGAGTCGCTGAATGGAACATTGAACTGCAATCATTTCAGTTGGAGTTCTGCACGACCAGGGTTATCAATGTTGGGGAACACAATAATTTCAAAAAAAATCCTACGCACACGCAAGATCATGGTGATGCATAGCAACGAGAGGGGATAGTATCGTCTACATACCCTCGTAGACCGTAAGCGGAAGCGTTATGACAAGGCGGTTGACGTAGTCATACATCTTCACGATCGACCGATCTAGCATCGAAGGTACGACACCTCCGCGATCTGCACACGTTCGGCTCGGTGACGTCCCGCGAACTCACGATCCAGTAGATCTTCGAGGGAGAGTTTTGTTAGCACGACGACGTGATGACCGTGATGATGTTACTACCGGAATAGGGCTTTGCCTAAGCACCACTACGATATTACCGAGGTGGATTATGGTGGAGGGGGGCACCGCACACGGCTAAAAGATCAATGATCAACTTGTGTGTCCATGGGGTGCCCCCCTCCCCGTATATAAAGGAGTGGAGGAGGGGGAGGGGCCGGCCTCCTAGGCGCACCCCAAAGGGAGTCCTACTCCCGCCCCGCTTGCCTTGTTGGATTTAGGAGAGAAGGAAGGAGGGGGGAGGAGGAAGGAAAGGGGGGCTCCCAATTCGGATTGGGCTTGGGAGGCGCCCCCTCCTTTGCTCCTTTCCCCTCTCTCCCACTAAGGCCCAATAAGGCCCATATACCTCCGGGGGGGGGGGGTCCGGTAACCTCCCGGTGCTCCGGTATACTCCCGTTTTCACCCGGAACCATTACAATGTCCAAACATAGGCTTCCAATATATCGATCTTTACGTATCGACCATTTCGAGACTCCTTGTCATGTCCGTGATCAAATCTCCGACTCTGAACTATCTTCGGTACATCAAAACACATAAACTCATAATACCGATCGTCACCTAACGTTAAGCGTGCGGACCCTACGGGTTCGAGAACTATGTAGACATGACCGAGACTTATCTCCGGTCAATAACCAATAGAGGAACCTGGATGCTCATATTGGTTCCTACATATTCTACGAAGATCTTTATCGGTCAAACCGCATAACAACATACGTTATTCCCTTTGTCATCGGCATGTTTCTTGCCCGAGATTCGATCGTCGGTATCTCAATACCTAGTTCAATCTCGTTACTGGCGAGTCTCTTTACTCGTTCCGTAATGCTTCATCCCGTAACTAACTCATTAGCTACATTGCTTGCCAGGCTTATTGTGATGTACATTACCGAGAGGGCCCAAAGATACCTTTCTGACAATCCGAGTGACAAATCCTAATCTTGATCTATGCCAACTCAACAAACACCATCGGATACACCTGTATAGCACCTTTATAATCACCCAGTTATGTTGTGACGTTTGGTAGCACACAAAGTGTTCCTCTGGTATTCGGGAGTTGCATGATCTCATAGTCATAGGAACATGTATAGTTATGGAGAAATCAATAGCAACAAACTAAACGATCGTCGTGCTAAGCTAATGGATGGGTCAAGTCAATCACATCATTCTCTAATGATGTGATCCCCTTAATCAAATGACAACTCATGTCTATGGTTAGGAAACATAACCATCATTGATTCAATGAGCTAGTCAACTAGAGGCAAACTAGTGACACTTTGTTTGTCTATGTATTCACACATGTACCAAGTTTCCGTTTAATACAATTCTAGCATGAATAATAAACATTTATCATGAAATAAGGAAATATAAATAACAACTTTATTATTGCCTCTAGGGCATATTTCCTTCAATCAAGGGGGCTACGCTTCCCGACTTTGTTGCGGAATGGACCGACGCTCCGGAGCCCGAAGTGGGCGAGAGTCGATCCCTCTCGCCGGGAAATGAAGTACCGGATGGCTGGGTCATGTACTTCGATGGCGCTTTCGCACGACAAGGCGCAGGGGCTGGCGCTGTGCTCATCTCACCCACCCAAGACAGGCTATATTATGCCGTGCAGCTTGATGACCCACAAGTATAGGGGATCTATCGTAGTCCTTTCAATAAGTAAGAGTGTCGAACCCAACGAGGAGCAGAAGGAAATGATAAGCGGTTTTTAGCAAGGTATTCTCTGCAAGCACTGAAATTATAGGTAACAAATAGTTTTGTGATAGGATAATTTATAACGAGTAACAAGTAACAAAAGTAAATAAAGTGCAGCAAAGTGGCCCAATCCTTTTTGTAGCAAAGGACAAGCCCGAACAAACTCTTATATGATGTAAAGCGCTCCCGAGGTCACATGGGAATTATCGTCAAGCTAGTTTTCATCACGTTCATATGATTCACGTTCGGTACTTTGATAATCTGGTATGTGGGTGGACCGGTGCTTGGGTGCTGCCCTTACTTGGACAAGCATCCCACTTATGATTAACCTCTATTTCAAGCATCCGCAACTACAACAAAAGTATTAAGGTAAACCTAACCATAGCATGAAACATATGGATCCAAATCAGCCCCTTACAAAGCAACACATAAACTAGGGTTTAAGCTTCTGTCACTCTAGCAACCCATCATCTACTTATTACTTTCCAATGCCTTCCTCTAGTCCCAAATAATGGTGAAGTGTCATGTAGTGGACGTTCACATAACACCACTAGAGGAGAGACAACATACATCTCATCAAAATATCGAGCGAATACCAAATTCACATGACTACTAATAGCAAGACTTCTCCCATGTCCTCAGGAACAAACGTAACTACTCACAAAGCATATTCATGTTCATAATCAGAGGGGTATTAATATGCATATAGGATCTGAACATATGATCTTACACCAAATAAACCAACTAGCATCAACTACAAAGAGTAATTAACACTACTAGCAACCCACAGGTACCAATCCCGGACTTAGAGACAAGAATTGGATACAAAAGATGAACTAGGGTTTTGAGAGGAGATGGTGCTAGTGAAGATGTTGGTGGATATTGCCCTCTCCTGATGAGAGGAGAGTTCGTGATGACGATGGTGATGATTTCCCCCTCCCAGAGGGAAGTTTCCTCGGCAGAACAGCTTCGCCAGAGCCCTAGATTGGTTCCGCCAAGGTTCCGCCTCGTGGCGACGGAGTCTCGTCCGGAAAGATGGCTTATGATTTTTTCCTCACCGAAAGACTCCATATAGCAGAAGATGGTCATCGGAGGGCCACCAGGGGGCCCACGAGGTAGGGGCGCGCCCAGGGGGGTAGGGCGCGCCCCCACCCTCGTGGGCAGGGTGTGGCCCCCCTGGTGAACTTCTTGCGCTCAGTATTTTTTATATATTCTAAAAATGACTTCCATGAAGTTTCAGGCCTTTTGGAGCTGTGCGGATTAGGTCTCTAATATTTGCTCCTTTTCCAGCCCAGAATCCCAGCTGCCGGCATTCTCCCTCTTTATGTAAACCTTGTAAAATTAGAGAGAATAGGCATAAGTATTGTGACATAATGTGTAATAACAGCTCATAATGCAATAAATATCGATATAAAAGCATGATGCAAAATGGACGTATCAAGTCCCCCAATCTTAGACCTCGCTTGTCCTCAAGCGAAAGCCAAAATCGAAAAATATGTCCACATGTTTAGAGATAGAGGTGTCGATAAAAATAAAATACGGACATGGGGGCATCATGATCATTCTTAGAACAACAACTTATATAATTCTTGTTATATGATCTCTTATGCTAAAGTAACAATTCAATCACAATTTCAAGTATGAGTCATAAACTTCATTGAAAACTAACAAACTATAATCTCAGTCATTGGAGCAATTGCAATTTATCATAACATAGGAAAGAGTCAATATAAGAGCTTTTCAGCAAGTCCACATACTCAACTATCATATAGTCTTTCACAATTGATAACACTCATGCAATACTTATGGGTATGGAGTTTTAATCGGACACTGAGAAAGATAGGGGCTTATAATTTTGCCTCCCAACGTTTTACCTCAAGGGTAATGTCAACAATAATAGATCATGAAAACTCACATCCAATTAGCCATATATACCAGGATCTTTCCAACATGTTGTGCTTGCCAAAAGATAAAATGTAAAAAGGAAGGGTGAAGATCACCATGACTCTTATGTAAGGTAGGAGATAAAGGTAAAAGATAGGCCCTTCGCAGAGGGAAGCAGAGGTTGTCATGCGCTTTTATGATTGGATGCACAAAATCTTAATGCGAAAGTGTTGGGGAACGTAGTAATTTCAAAAACTTTCCTATGCACACGCAAGATCATGGTGATGCATAGCAACGAGAGGGGAGAGTGTGATCTACGTATCCTTGTAGACCGACAGCGGAAGCGTTAGCACAACGCGGTTGATGTAGTCGTACGTCTTCACGGCCCGACCGATCAAGCACCGAAATTACGGCACCTCCGAGTTTTAGCACACGTTCAGCTCGATGACGATCCCCGGACTCCGATCCAGCAAAGTGTCGGGGAAGAGTTCCGTCAGCACGACGGCGTGGTGACGATCTTGATGTTCTACCGTCGCAGGGCTTCACCTAAGCACCGCTACAATATTATCGAGGATTATGGTGGAAGGGGGCACCGCACACGGCTAAGAATATGATCACGTGGATCAACTTGTGTGTCTAGGGGTGCCCCCTGCCCCCGTATATAAAGGATCAAGGGGAGGAGGCCGGCCCTAGGAGGGGCGCGCCAGGGAGTAGGATTCCTACTCCTAGTTGGAGTAGGTTTCCTCCTTTCCTAGTCCAACTAGGAGAAGGGGGGAAAGGGGGGAAGAGGGGAAGGAAGGGAGAGAGGGGCCGCGCCCCAAACCCCTTGTCCAATTCGGACTGGGCTTGGGAGGGGCGCGCGCCACCTCCTGGTCCTTTCCACTAAGGCCCATTAAGGCCCATTGCTTCTTCCTCGTATTCCCGTAACTCCTCAGTACCTCCGAAAATACCTGAATCACTCGGAACCTTTCCGATGTTCGAATATAGTCGTCCAATATATTGATTTTTATGTCTTGACCATTTCGAGACTCCTCGTCATGTCCCCGATCTCATTCGGGACTCCGAACTCCTTCGGTACATCAAAACTCATAAACTCATAATATAACTGTCATCGAAACCTTAAGCGTGCGGACCCTACGGGTTCAAGAACAATGTAGACATGACCGAGACACGTCTCCGGTCAATAACCAATAGCGGAACCTGGATGCTCATATTGGCTCCCACATATTCTACGAAGATCTTTATCGGTCAGACCGCATAACAACATACGTTGTTCCCTTTGTCATCGGTATGTTACTTGCCCGAGATTCGATCGTCGGTATCTTAATACCTAGTTCAATCTCGTTATCGGCAAGTCTCTTTACTCGTTTCATAATACATCATCTTGCAACTAACTTATTAGTTGTAATGCTTGCAAGGCTTATGTGATGTGCATTACCGAGAGGGCCCAGAGATACCTCTCCGACAATTGGAGTGACAAATCCTAATCTCGAAATACGCCAACCCAACATTCACCTTTGGAGACACCTATAGAGCTCCTTTATAATCAACCAGTTACGTTGTGACGTTTGGTAGCACACAAAGTGTTCCTCCGGTAAACGGGAGTTGCATAATCTCATAGTCATAGGAACATGTATAAGTCATGAAGAAAGCAATAGCAACATACTAAACGATTGAGTGCTAAGCTAACGGAATGGGTCAAGTCAATCACATCATTCTTCTAATGATGTGATCCCGTTAATCAAATAACAACTCTTTTGTTCATGGTTAGGAAACATAGCCATCTTCGATTAACGAGCTAGTCTAGTAGAGGCATACTAGTGACACTCTGTTTGTCTATGTATTCACACATGTATTATATTTCCGATTAATACAATTCTAGCATGAATAATAAACATTTATCATGATATAAGGAAATAAATAATAACTTTATTATTGCCTCTAGGGCATATTTCCTTCAGTCTCCCACTTGCACTAGAGTCAATAATCTAGTTCACATCGCCATGTGATTCAACACTAATAGTTCACATCACCATGTGATTAACACCCATAGTTCACATTGTCATGTGACCTATACCCAAAGGGTTTACTAGAGTCAGTAATCTAGTTCACATCGTTTATGTGATTAACACCCAAAGAGTACTAAGGTGTGATCATGTTTTGCTTGTGAGATAATTTTAGTCAACGGGTCTGTCACATACAGATCCGTAAGTATTTTGCGAATTCTATGTCTATAATGCTCTGCACGAAGCTACTCTAGCTAATTGCTCCCACTTTCAATATGTATCTAGAGCGAGACTTAGAGTCATCCAGATCTGTGTCAAAACTTGCATCGACGTAACTTTTTACGACGAACCTTTTTGTCACCTCCATAATTGAGAAATATTTCCTTATTCCACTAAGGATAATTTTGATCGCTGTCCAGTGATCTACTCTTAGATCACTATTGTACTCCCTTGCTTAACACAGTGTAGGGTATACAATAGATCTGGTACACAACATGGCATACTTTATAGAACCTATGGCTGAGGCATAGAGAATGACTTTCATTCTCTTTCTATCTTCTGCCGTGGTCGGGCTTTGAGTCTTACTCAATTTCACACCTTGTAACACAGCCAAGAACTCTTTCTTTGACTGTTCCAATTTTTGAACTACTTCAAAATATTGTCAAGGTATGTACTCATTGAAAAAAAAACTTATCAAGCATCTTGATCTATCTCTATAGATCTTGATGCTTAATATGTAAGCAGCTTCACCGAGGTCTTTCTTTGAAAAACTTCTTTCAAAACACTCCTTTATGCTTTGCAGAATAATTCTACATTATTTCCGATCAACAATATGTCATTCACATATACTTATCAGAAATGTTGTAGTGCTCCCACTCACTTTCTTGTAAATACAGGCTTCACCGCAAGTCTGTATAAAACTATATGCTTTGATGATCTCATCAAAGCGTATATTCCAACTCCGAGATGCTTGCACCAGTCCATAGATGGATCGCTGGAGCTTGCACATTTTGTTAGCACCTTTAGGATTGACAAAACCTTCTGGTTGTATCATATACAACTCTTCTTTAATAAATCCATTAAGGAATGCAGTTTTGTTTATCCATTTGCCAGATTTCATAAAAATGCGGCAATTGCTAACATGATTTGGACAGACTTAAGCATCGCTACGAGTGAGAAAATTTCATCGTAGTCAACACCTTGAACTTTGTCAAAAAACCTTTTTGACAAGTCTAGCTTTGTAGATAGTAACACTACTATCAGCGTCCGTCTTCCTCTTAAAGATCCATTTATTTTCTATGGCTTGCCGATCATCGGGCAAATCCATCAAAGTCCATACTTTGTTCTCATACATGGATCATATCTCAGATTTCATGGCCTCAAACCATTTCGCGGAATCTGGGCTCATCATCGCTTCCTCATAGTTCGCAAGTTCGTCATGGTCTAGTAACATGACTTCCAGAACAGGATTACCGTACCACTCTGGTGCGGATCTCACTCTGGTTTACCTACGAGATTCGGTAGTAACTTGATCCAAAGTTACATGATCATCATCATTAGCTTCCTCACTAATTGGTGTAGTAGTCACAAGAACAGATTTCTGTGATGAACTACTTTCCAATAAGGGAGAAGGTACAATTACCTTATCAAGTTTTCTACTTTCCTCCCACTCACTTCTTTCGAGAGAAACTCCTTCTCTAAAAAGGATCCATTCTTAGCAACGAATGTCTTGCCTTCGGATCTGTGATAGAAGGTGTACCCAACAGTCTTCTTTGGGTATCCTATGAAGACATATTTCTCCGATTTGGGTTTGAGCTTATCAGGATGAAACTTTTTCACATAAGCATCACAACCCAAAACTTTAAGAAACGACAACTTTGGTTTCTTGCCAAACCATAATTCAGATTGTGTCATCTCAACGGATTTAGATGGTGCCCTTTTTAACGTGAATGCAACTGTCTCTAATGCATAACCCCAAAACGATAGTGGTAGATTGGTAAGAGACATCATAGATTGCACTATATCCAATAAAGTACGGTTATGACGATCGGACACACCATTATGCTGTGGTGTTCCAGGTGGCATGAGTTTGTGAAACTATTCCACAATGTTTTAATTGAAGGCCAAACTCGTAACTCAAATATTTTACTTCTGCGATCATATCGTAAAAACTTTTTTTTACGATGATTCTCCACATCACTCTGAAATTCTTTGAACTTTTCAAATATTTCAGACTTGTGTTTCATCAAGTAGATATACTCATATCTGCTCAAATCATCTGTGAAGATCAGAAAATAATGATACCTGCCACGAGCCTCAATATTCATCGGACCACATACATCAGTATGTATGATTTCCAACAAATCTGTTGCTCGCTCCATTGTTCCAGAGAATGGAGTCTTAGTCATCTTGCCCATGAGGCATGGTTCGCAAGCATCAACTAATTCATAATCAAGTGATTCCAATAGTCCATCAGCATGGAGTTTCTTCATGCACTTTACACCAATATGACCTAAATGGCAGTGCCACAAATAAGTTGCACTATCATTATTAACTTTGCATCTTTTGGTTTCAATATTATGAATATGTGTATCACTACGATCGAGATCCAACGAACCATTTTCATTGGGTGTGTAACCATATATGTAAACAGAACAACAATTTATTCTCTTACTTAAATGAATAACCGTATTGCAATAAACATGATCAAATCATATTCATGCTTAATGCAAACACCAAATAACACTTATTTAGGTTTAACACTAATCTTAAAAGTATAGGGAGTGTGCGATGATGATCATATCAATCTTGGAACCACTTCCAACACACATCGTCACTTCACCCTTAACTAGTCTCTGTTCATTCTACAACTCCCGTTTTGAGTTACTAATCTTAGCAACTGAACTAGTATCAAATACTGAGGGGTTGCTATAAACACTAGTAAAGTACACATCAATAACATGTATATCAAATATACTTATGTTCACTTTGCCATCCTTCTTATCCGCCAATCACTTGGGGTAGTTCCGCTTCCAGTGACCAGTCCCTTTGCAGTAGAAGCACTTAGTCTTAGGCTTAGGACCAGACTTGGGCTTCTTCACTTGAGCAGCAACTTGCTTGTTGTTCTTATTTAAGTTCCCCTTCTTCCCTCTGCCCTTTTCTTGAAACTAGTGGTCTTGTCTACCATCAACACTTGATGTTATTCTCGATTTCTACCTTCGTCAATTTCAGCATTACGAAGAGCTTGGGAATCGTTTTCGTTATCCCTTTCATATTATAGTTCATCACGAAGTTCTACTAACTTGGTGATGGTGACTAGAGAATTCTGTCAATCACTATCTTATCTAGAAGATTAACTCCCACTTCATTCAAGCGATTGTAGTACCCAGACAATCTGAGCACATGCTCACTAGTTGAGTGATTCTCCTCCATCTTTTAGCTATAGAACTTGTTGGAGACTTCATATCTCTCAACTCGGGTATTTGCTTGAAATATTAACTTCAACTCCTGGAACATCTCATATGGTCCATGACGTTCAAAACGTCTTTGAAGTCCTGATTCTAAGCCATTAAGCATGGTGCACTAAACTATCAAGTAGTCATCATATTGAGCTAGCCAAACGTTCATAACGTCTGCATCTGCTCCTGCAATAGGTCTATCACCTAGCGGTGCATCAAGGACATAATTCTTCTGTGCAGCAATGAGGATAAACCTCAGATCACGGATCCAATACGCATCATTGCTACTAACATCTTTCAACACAATTTTCTCTATGAACATATCAAAATAAACACAGGGAAGCAACAACGCGAGCTATTGATCTACAACATAATTTGCAAAATACTACCAGGACTAAGTTCATGATAAATTTAAAGTTCAATTAATCATATTACTTAAGAACTCCCACTTAGAAAGACATCCCTCTAATCTTCTAAGTGATCACGTGATCCAAATCAACTAAACCATGTCCGATCATCACGTGAGATGGAGTAGTTTCAATGGTGAACATCACTATGTTGATCATATCTACTATATGATTCACACTTGACCTTTCGGTCTCCGTGTTCCGAGGCCATATCTGTATATGCTTGGCTCATCAAGTATAACCTGAGTATTCTGCGTGTGCAACTGTTTTGCACCCGTTGTATTTGAACGTAGAGCCTATCACACCCGATCATCACGTGGTGTCTCAGCACGAAGAATTTTCGCAACGGTGCATACTCAGGGAGAACACTTCTTGATAATTAGTGAGAGATCATCTTAAAATGCTACCGTCAATCAAAGCAAGATAAGATGCATAAAAGATAAACATCACATGCAATCAATATAAGTGATATGATATGGCCATCATCATCTTGTGCTTGTGATCTCCATCTTCGAAGCACCGTCGTGATCACCATCGTCACCGGCACGACACCTTGATCACCATCATAGCATCGTTGTCGTCTCGCCAATCTTATGCTTCCAGGACTATCGCTACCGCTTAGTGATAATGTAAAGCATTATAGTGCAATTGCATTGCATACAATAAAGCGACAACCATATGGCTCGTGCCAGTTGCCGATAACTTGGTTACAAAACATGATCATCTCATACAGTAAAATTTAGCATCATGTCTTGACCATATCACATCACAACATGCCCTGCAAAAACAAGTTAGATGTCCTCTACTTTGTTGTTGCAAGTTTTACGTGGCTGCTACGGGCTTAAGCAAGAACCAATCTTACCTACGCATCAAAACCACAACGATAGTTTGTCAAGTTGGTGATGTTTTAACCTTCGCAAGGACCGGGCGTAGCCACACTCGGTTCAACTAAAGCTAGAGAAACTGTCACCCGCTAGCCACCTTTGTGCAAAGCACGTCGGGAGAATCGGTCTCGCGTAAGCGTACGCATAATGTCGGTCCGGGCCGCTTCGTCCAACAATACCGCCGAACCAAAGTATGACATGCTGGTAAGCAGTATGACTTATATCGCCCACAACTCACTTGTGTTCTACTCGTGCATATAACATCAACACATAAAACCTAGGCTCGGATGCCACTGTTGGGGAACGTAGTAATTTCAAAAAAATTCCTACGCACACGCAAGATCATGGTGATGCATAGAAACGATAGGGGAGAGTGTGATCTACGTACCCTTGTAGACCGACTGCGGAAGCGTTAGCACAACGCGGTTGATGTAGTCGTACGTCTTCACGGCCCGACTGATCAAGCACCGAAACTATGGCACCTTCGAGTTTTAGCACACGTTCAGCTCGATGACGATCCCCGGACTCCGATCCGGCAAAGTGTCGGGGAAGAGTTCCGTCAGCACGACGGCGTGGTGACGATCTTGATGTTCTACCGTCGCAGGGCTTCGCCTAAGCACCACTACAATATTATCGAGGATTATGGTAGAAGGAGGCACCGCACACGGCTAAGAATATGATCACGTGGATCAACTTGTGTGTCTAGGGGTGCCCCCTGCCCCCGTATATAAAGGATCAAGGGGAGGAGGCCGGCCCTAGGAGGGGCGCGCCAGGGACTAGGATTCCAACTCCTAGTTGGAGTAGGTTTCCTCCTTTCCTAGTCCAACTAGGAGAAGGGGGAAAGGGGGGAAGAGGGGAAGGAAGGGAGAGAGGGGCCGCGCCCCAAACCCCTTGTCTAATTCGGACTGGGCTTGGGAGGGGCGCGCGCCACCTCCTGGTCCTTTCCACTAAGGCCCATTAAGGCCCATTGCTTCTTCCTCGTATTCCCGTAACTCTCCGGTAGCTCCGAAAATACCCAAATCACTCGGAACCTTTCCGATGTCCGAATATAGTCGTCCAATATATCGATTTTTACGTCTCGACCATTTCGAGACTCCTCGTCATGTCCCCGATCTCATCCAGGACTCCGAACTCCTTCGATACATCAAAACTCATAAACTCATAATATAACTGTCTTCGAAACCTTAAGCGTGCGGACCCTACGGGTTTGACAACAATGTAGACATGACCGAGACACGTCTCCGGTCAATAACCAATAGCAGAACCTGGATGCTCATATTGGCTCCCACATATTCTACGAAGATCTTTATCGGTCAGACCGCATAACAACATACGTTGTTCCCTTTGTCATCGGTATGTTACTTGCCCGAGATTCGATCGTCAGTATCTTTATACCTAGTTCAATCTTGTTATCGACAAGTCTCTTTACTCGTTTCATAATACATCATCTTGCAACTAACTTATTAGTTGTAATGCTTGCAAGGCTTATGTGATGTGCATTACCGAGAGGGCCCAGAGATATCTCTCCGACAATCGGAGTGACAAATCCTAATCTCGAAATACGCCAACCCAACATTCACCTTTGGAGACACCTGTAGAGCTCCTTTATAATCACACAGTTACGTTGTGACGTTTGGTAGCACACAAAGTGTTCCTCCGGTAAACGGGGGTTGCATAATCTCATAGTCATAGGAACATGTATAAGTCATGAAGAAAGCAATAACAACATACTAAACAATCAAGTGCTAAGCTAACGGAATGGGTCAAGTCAATCACATCATTCTTCTAATGATGTGATCCCGTTAATCAAATAACAACTCTTTTGTTCATGGTTAGGAAACATAACCATCTTCGATTAACGAGCTAGTCTAGTAGAGGCATACTAGTGATACTCTGTTTGTCTATGTATTCACACATGTATTATGTTTCCGGTTAATACAATTCTAGCATGAATAATAAACATTTATCATGATATAAGGAAATAAATAATAACTTTATTATTGCCTCTAGGGCATATTTCCTTCAGAAAGAACGTCACTTTATATTGCCACTTGTGATATGGACCTTTATTATGCAGTCTGTTGCTTTTATTTCTTCCATATCACACGATCGTATAAAGCTTATTTTATCCCACACTAATAAGTCATACATATTTAGAGAGCAATTTTTATTGCTTGCACCGATGACAACTTACTTGGAGGATCTTACTCAATCCATAGGTAGGTATGGTGGACTCTCATGGCAAAACTGGTTTAAGGGTGTTTGGAAGCACAAGTAGTATCTCTACTTGGTGCGATGAATTTGGCTAGCATGAGGGGGAAAGGCAAGCTCAATCATGTTGGATGATCCATGACAATATAATTTATCTCAGATGTAAGAAAACATAACCCATTACGTTGTCTTCCTTGTCCAACGTCAACTCTTTAGCAAGTCATATTTTAATGAGTGCTCTCAATCATAAAAGATGTCCAAGATAGTATATTTATATGTGAAGACCTCTCTTTCTTTATTACTTCCTATTAATTGCAACGATGACCAAAACTATGTTTGTCAACTCTCAACAAGTTTTATTCGTCATACTCTTTCTATGTGAAGTCATTACTCCCTATAAGATCCATATGATCTCTTTGTTTCCTTTTCATTCTTTCTCTTTTCTTTTATTCACTCAATATCATGGCAAAATAATCAAGCCCTTAACTCAACACTAATCTTTATTATATAGCTCACGGACTTGATTACATAGAAGGATCATAAAGCAAAACTCACAACTAGATCATACTAAAAAGCTTTTATTCTACTAGATCAAGATATTACCAAAAGGATCTAACTAAGAAAAACGGTAAAGATAGAAGTGATGGTGATACGATACCGGGGCACTCCCCCAAGCTTGGCAGTTGCCAAAGGGAGTGCCCATACCCATGTGATTATGTCTCTCTTTTCGAGGATGGTGATGTGATATTCTTGGCGATGATGCCCCTCAGGATGCGATTCTCCTCCTCGAGCTTATTGACTTGCTGCTTGAGGTCCATTATTTCCTTTCAAAGTTTTCCTGTAACAGCCAAAGCTCGCTGCACCCAAGGGTGCTGCATAGCTGCGGGAGAACCAGTGACACTCTTTTTCATATTCTCATAAGAAAGAAATCTAACATTGGAAGGGATAACCGAGTTTGGAATAGCCGAGCTCTGCAGTTCCCCCATTGTGAATCCAGCTCGGAAGCGGGAAGTGACTTCTTGATTCTCCTCCATGCCATCTATCCTCTTCAAATCAGCCTCCATCTCTTCCTCCGTTGCTGGCCCAAAGTGGTCAACATTGTTGTTTGTCATTGATCTCGGTGCCGGATGAGACACCGGGCTCTCCCCGACCGACTCTTGCGAAGACATCTTGCTCTAATCTGCAGCAGCAACAGCTCGAAACACAAACAGAGGATAATTGTGTGATACAGGAGTCAAAATCTCCGGGAGATTATATAATGAATTTTTACCGACCAAAATACGTAACGTGTAAGAAAACGGAGTCCAGAGAGCACACGAGGTGCCCACGAAGTAGGGGGCGCGCCCAGGGGGGTTGGGCGTGCCCTCCACCCTCATGGAGCCCTTGTGTCCTTCCTGGACTGCTTCCTATTTTTCTATTTTTCTAAATATTCCAAAACAGAAGAAAATTTCCATTAGAACTGTTTTGGTGTTAGTTTACTTACCGTACCACATACCTATTCCTTTTCGGAGTCTGAAACATTCCGGAAAGTGTCCCTTATGTATTCCTCCGGGGTTACGGTTTCTATAACATTGGTTTCAACATTTATAGGATTACCTGAGATATAATGTTTAATTCTTTGACCGTTCACCACCTTCGGATTCGTGCCTTTGAAGTTGTTGATTTTTATGGCACCGGAACGATAGACTTCCTTGATAACGTAAGGACCTTCCCATTTAGAGAGAAATTTTCCTGCAAAAAATCTTAAACAAGAGTTGTATAATAATACACAATCACCTACATTAAACTCATGCTTTTGTATTCTTTTGTCATGCCATCTTTTGACTTTTTCTTTAAACAACTTGGCATTTTCGTAGGCTTGGGTTCTCCATTCATCCAGTGAGATGATGTCAAATAACCTCTTCTCACCGGCAAGTTTGAAATCATAATTGAGTTCTTTAATACCCAATAAGCCTTATGTTCTAGTTCGAGAGGTAAGTGACATGCTTTTCCATAAACCATTTTATACAGAGACATACCCATAGGATTTTTATATGCAGTTCTATAAGCCCATAATGCATCATCAAGTTTCTTGGACCAATTCTTTCTAGATCTATTGTCAGTCTTCTGCAAAATTAATTTGAGTTCTCTACTGCTCAATTCTACTTGACCACTAGACAGAGGGTGATAAGGAGATGCAATTCTATGATTAACATCATATTTAGCAAGCATTTTACGGAAAGCACCATGAATAAAATGTGAACCACCATCAGTCATTAAATATCTAGGGACTCCAAACCTTGGAAAAATAACTTCTTTAAGCATCTTAATAGAAGTGTTATGATCAGCACTACTAGTTGGAATAGCTTCTACCCACTTAGTAACGTAATCAACAACAACTAAAATATGTGTGTATCCATTAGAGGCAGGAAAAGGTCCCATATAATCAAAGCCCCAAACATCAAATGGTTCAATAACAAGTGAATAATTCATAGGCATTTCTTGACGTCTACTAATATTACCAATTCTTTGACATTCATCACAAGATAAGACAAACTTACGAGCATCCTTGAAGAGAGTAGGCCAATAAAAACCGGATTGCAATACCTTGTGTGTAGTTCTATCTCCAGCATGGTGTCCTCCATAAGCCTCGGAGTGACACTTGCATAAGATCTGTTCCTGTTCATGCTCAGGTACACAACATCTAATAACACCATCTACTCCTTCTTTATAAAGATGTGGGTCATCCCAAAAGTAATGTCTCAAATTATAGAAAAACTTTTTCTTTTGCTGGTATGTGAAACTAGGTGGTATAAATTTAGCAACAATATAATTAGCATGATCAGCATACCATGGAGCAGTACAAGAAGCATTTACGACATTTAATTGTTCATCAGGAAAGCTAACATCAATAGGTAGTGGGTCATCAAGAACATTTTCTAACCTAGACAAGTTTTCTGCAACGGGGTTCTCAGCTCCCTTTCTATCAATAATATGCAAATCAAATTCTTGTAGCAAGAGAACCCATCTAATAAGTCTAGGTTTAGCATCTTTCTTTTCCATAAGATATTTAATAGCAGCATGATCAGTGTGAATAGTTACTTTATAAACAACAATATAAGGTCTAAACTTATCACAACCAAATACAACTGCTAAAAATTCTTTTTCAGTAGTAGCATAATTTCTCTGAGCATTGTCTAGAGTTTTACTAGCATATTGAATAACATTTAATTTCTTATCAACTCTTTGCCCTAGAACATCACCTACAGCATAATCACTAGCATCACACATAATTTCAAAAGGTAAATTCCAATCAGGTGGATGAAAAATAGGTGCAGAGATTAATGCTTTCTTAAGTATTTCAAATGCTTCTACACAATCATCATCAAAGACAAATGCTATATGTTTTTGTAATAAATTAGTCAGAGGCCGAGAAATTTTTGAGAAGTCCTTAATGAACCTCCTATAAAAACCGGCGTGACCAAGGAAACTTCTTATACCTTTGATGTCCTTGGGACATGGCATGTTTTCAATAGCATCAACCTTGGCTTTATCAACTTCAATACCTCTTTCAGAAACTTTATGCTCCAAGACAATACCTTCATTAACCATAAAGTGGCACTTCTCCCAATTCAAGACAAGATTAGTTTCTTCACATCTCTGCAAAACTTGATCAAGGTTGCTTAAGCAATCATCAAAAGAGGATCCATAGAAGGAAAAATCATCCATGAAAACCTCACAAATCTTTTCACAAAAGTCAGAGAATATAGCCAACATGCATCTTTGAAAGGTAGCAGGTGCATTACATAAACCAAAAGGCACACGTCTATAAGCAAAAGTACCAAAAGGGCAAGTAAAATTAGTCTTTGATTGATCATTGGCTGACACAGGTATTTGAGAGAGAATAACCATCTAGAAAGCAAAAATGAGTATGTTTGGATAATCTTTCTAGCATTTGATCGATAAAAGGTAAGGGGTAATGATCTTTTTAGTAGCTTTATTTAATTTGCGGAAATCAATTACCATCCTATAACCTGTAATAATTCTTTGCGGGATCAACTTATCTTTATCATTAGGAACGACAGTAATACCTCCCTTCTTAGGGACACAATGGACAGGACTTACCCACTGACTATCAGCAACGGGATAAATTATACCCGCCTCAAGAAGCTTTAGTATTTCCTTTCTTACCACTTCCTTCATCTTAGGATTCAGCCGTCGTTGATGATCACGAACTGGTTTGGCATCTTCCTCCAAATTTAGTTTGTGTTGACATAGAGTGGGACTAATGCGCTTAAGATCATCAAGATTATATCCAATCGCAGCATGGTGCTTCTTCAGAGTTTTCAGTAATCTCTCTTCTTCATGCTCTGAAAGGTTAGCACTAATAATAACAGGATATATATTTTTCTCATCGAGATAAGCATATTTAAGAGTATCGGGTAATGGTTTAAGCTCAAACACGGGATCACCCTTCGGTGGAGGAGGACCCCCTAGGATTTCAACAGGCAAATTGTGTTTCAGGATGAGTTCCTGTTTAAAGAATACTTCATCTATTTCCCTTCTTTCATTCATAAACATATCATTTTCATGGTCTAGCAAATATTGTTCTAAAGGATCACTAGGAGGCATGGCAATAGAAGCAAGACCAATAATCTCATCTTTACTAGGAAATTCCTCTTCATGGTATTGTCTACGAAATTTAGAGAAATTAAATTCATGAGACATATCACCTAAACCAATAGTAACAACATCCTTTTCGCAATCTATCTTAGCATTAACTGTGTTCAAGAAGGGTCTACCAAATATAATGGGACAAAAGTTATCTTGTGGGGAACCAAGAACAAGAAAATCAACAGGATATTTAGTTTTCCCGCACAAGACTTCAACATCTCTAACAATTCCAATTGGTGAAATAGTATCTCCATTGGAAAGTTTAATTGTTACATCAATATCTTCTATCTCAGCAGGTGCAATATCATGCATAATTTCTTTGTATAAGTCATGAGGTATAGCACTAGCACTAGCACCCATATCACATAAGCCATGATAACAATGATCTCCTATTTTAACAGAAATAACAGGTATGCCTACCAAAGATCTAGGTTTATCTTTAGCACAAGGTTTAGCAATTCTAGCAGTCTCATCACGGAAATGAATAATATGCCCATCAATATTATTAGACAAGAGATCTTTAACAATAGCAATATTATGTTCAACTTTAATTTGCTCAGGAGGTGTATAGGTTCTAATATTGCTTTTACGAACCACAGTTGAAGCTTTAGTATGATCCTTTATCCTAATAGGGAAAGGTGGTTTGTCAGCATAAGAAGTAGGAACAATAGGATCATTATAAGTGATAGTCTTTTCATCAACTTTAATAGGTGCAGCTACTTTTACTTCTATAGGAGGATGATATTCAAACCACTTCTCCCTAGGGAGATCAACATGAGTAGCAAAAGATTCACAGAAAGAAGCTACTATCTCAGAGTCAAGTCCATATTTAGTGCTATTTACGGAAAACATCGGTATCCGTAAAAGATTTAACACAATCAAACTTAGGTGTCATACCTGACTCCTTACCTTCGTCGAGGTCCCAATCTTCAGAGTTGCGTTTAATTCTTTCCAATAAATCCCATTTGAATTCAATAGTCTCCATCATAAAAGAGCCAACACAAGAAGTATCGAGCATGGTGCGATTGTTATCAGAAAGCCGAGCATATAAATTTTGAATAATCATTTCTCTTGAGAGCTCATGATTGGGGCATGAATATAACATTGATTTAAGCCTCCCCCAAGCTTGAGCGATGCTTTCTCCTTCGCGAGGCCAGAAATTATATATATACTTGCGATCACGATGAACAAGATGCATATGATAAAACTTCTGATGAAATTCCAATTTCAATCGTTTGTAGTTCCATGACCCCGTATCATCACATAGCCTATACCATGTCAATGCATCTCCCTTCAAAGATAAAGGGAAGACCTTCTTCTTAATAACATCTCCGGGCACACCTGCAAGCTTAAATAATCCACAAACTGCATCCACATATATTAGGTGCTCATCGGGATGTAATGTTCCATCTTCTGCAAAAGGTTTAGCTAATAGTTTTTCTATCATACCCGAAGGAATTTCAAAGCAGACATTTTCATTTTCATTTTCATTTTCAGTAGGTTCAGTAGGTTGAGGAGCAACTCTTTGCTCTACTGGTCGGGGTGAAGATACCCCGAACAAGCCCGTCAGAGGATCACTTTCCACAGTAACAAGTGACAGTAAATTTCAGCACACTATAAACTTTTCCTTACCAAATTCCACCTACCAAAGGCACTTCACTCCCCGGCAACGGCGCCAGAAAAGAGTCTTGATGACCCACAAGTATAGGGGATCTATCGTAGTCCTTTCTATAAGTAAGAGTGTCGAACCCAACGAGGAGTAGAAGGAAATGATAAGCGGTTTTCAGCAAGGTATTCTCTGCAAGCACTGAAATTATAGGTAACAGATAGTTTTGTGATAGGATAATTTGTAACGAGTAACAAGTAACAAAAGTAAATAAAGTGCAGCAAGATGGCCCAATCCTTTTTGTAGCAAAGTACAAGCCTGGACAAACTCTTATATGATGTAAAGCGCTCCCGAGGACACATGGGAATTATCATCAAGCTAGTTTTCATCACGTTCATATGATTCGTGTTCGGTACTTTGATAATCTGGTATGTGGGTGGACCGGTGCTTGGGTGCTGCCCTTACTTGGACAAGCATCCCAGTTATGATTAACCTCGATTGCAAGCATCTGCAACTACAACAAAAGTATTAAGGTAAACCTAACCATAGCATGAAACATATGGATCCTAATCAGCCCCTTACGAAGCAACGCATAAACTAGGGTTTAAGCTTTTGTCAATCTAGCAACCCATCATCTACTTATTACTTCCCAATGCCTTCCTCTAGGCCCAAATAATGGTGAAGTGTCATGTAGTCGACGTTCACATAACACCACTAGAGGAGAGATAACATACATCTCATCAAAATATCGAACGAATACCAAATTCACATGACTACTAATAGCAAGACTTCTCCCATGTCCTCAGGAACAAACGTAACTACTCACAAAGCATATTCATGTTCATAATCAGAGGGGTATTAATATGCATATAGGATCTAAACATATGATCTTACACCAAATAAACCAACTAGCATCAACTACAAAGAGTAATTAACACTACTAGCAACCCACAGGTACCAATCCCGGACTTGGAGACAAGAATTGGATACAAGAGATGAACTAGGGTTTTGAGAGGAGATGGTGCTAGTGAAGATGTTGATGGAGATGGCCCTCTCCTGATGAGAGGAGCGTTGGTGATGACGATGATTTCCCCCTCCCGGAGGGAAGTTTCCCCAGCAGAACAGCTCCGCGAGAGCCCTAGATTGGTTCCGCCAAGGTTCCGCCTCGTGGCGGCGGAGTCTCGTCCGGAAAGTTGTCTTATGATTTTTTCCTCATCGAAAGACTCCATATAGCAGAAGATGGTCATTGGAGGGCCACCAGGGGGCCCACGAGGTAGGGGGCACGCCCAGGGGGGTAGGGCACGCCCCCCACCCTCGTGGACAGGGTGTGGCCCCCCTGGTGAACTTCTTGCGCTCAGTATTTTTTATATATTCTGAAAATGACATCCGTGAAGTTTCAGGACTTTTGGAGCTGTGCAGAATAGGTCTCTAATATTTGCTCCTTTTCCAGCCCAGAATCTCAGCTGCCGGCATTCTCCCTCTTTATGTAAACCTTGTAAAATAAGAGAGAATAGGCATAAGTATTGTGACATAATGTGTAATAACAGCCCATAATGCAATAAATATCGATATAAAAGCATGATGCAAAATGGACGTATCACAGCTCTGCTTCCAGCGGGGTGAGAAGGTCTCCAACAACATCGTGAAGGGGTTGATCACTGGCCTCAAGGCCGCCGCAGCCTTGGGGATGAAGCATCTCACCATCAAGGGTGACTCGCAGCTCCTCGTCAACTTCTCCAACAAGGTGTACGAACCAAGGGACGATCATATGGAGGCATACCTCGCGGAAGTGCGCAAGATGGAGAAGCAATTCCAAGACCTAGAGCTATAGCATGTGCCATGCGGCACCAACAAGGAGGCTGACGAAATCGCCAAGAAGGCATCAAGGCAGCTATCCCAAGAACCTGGTGTCTTCGAAGAGCGACTCTTTAGGCCTTCGGCGACCCCTGCGGCCGCGGAGACTACTGTTGGGGAACGTAGTAAATTCAAAAAAATTCCTACGCACACGCAGGATCATGGTGATGCATAGCAACGAGAGGGGAGAGTGTTGTCTACGTACCCTCGTAGACCGTAAGCGAAAGCATTTTATCAATGCGGTTGATGTAGTCGTACACCTTCACGATCCATCCCGATCAAGTACCGAACATATGGCACCTCCGCGTTCAGCACATGTTCAGCTCGATGACGTCCTCACCTTCTCGATCTAGCAAGAGAAGCGAAGTAGTAGATGAGTTCCGGCAGCACGACAGCGTGGTGACGGTGTTGGTGAAGAACAATCTTCGCAGGGCTTCGCCTAAGCGCTACGAAAACTATGATGGAGGATAAACTAGGGGTACGGGGTTGCCGGCACACGGCTTGGTGTTTCTTGATGTGTCTTGGGTGCTAGCCCTACCCCTCTATTTATATGTTGAGCCTTGGGGTCGAAACTTGGAGTAAAAGCCTCCACAAAGTCGGTTTCACCCGAAAGGCAAGAGTCCTTCTCGGACTCCAGGGCCAGACGCCAGGGACCCTGGCGTCTGGCCCCTGGACTCCGCAAAACTTCCTTTTCCGCTTTCCAAAAACCTTGTGGGCTTTCCCCTTTGGCCCAAATAAAGTGTTCTCGTACCTAAACATTTCGGGAAACATCCGGAACCCCTTCCAGTGAATTCCGGAACCCTTCCGGAGACCAAACACTATTATCCCATATATCAAACTTTATCTCTGGACCATTCCGGAGTTCCTCGTCATGTCTGTGATCTTATCCGGAACTCCTAACAACATTCGGTTACCAACATACATAACTCATAAATATTATATCGTCAACGAACGTTAAGCGTGCGGACCCTACGGGTTCGAGAACTATGTAGACATGACCGAGACACTTCGCTGGTCAATAACCAATAGCGGAACCTCGATGCGCATATTGGCTCGTACATATTCTACGAAGATCTTTATCGGTCGAATCGCATAACAACATACGTTGTTCCCTTTGTCATCGGTATGTTACTTGCCCGAGATTTGATCATCACTATCTCATACCTAGTTCAATCTCGTTACCGGCAAGTCTCTTTACTCGTTTCGTAATACATCATCCCGCAACTAACTCATTAGTTACAATGATTGCAAGGCTTATACTAATGTGCATTACCGAGTGGGCCCAGAGATACGTCTCCGACGATCGGAGTGACAAATCCTAATCTCAAAATACGCCAACTCAACAAGTACCTTCAGAGACACCTGTAGAGCACCTTTATAATCACCCAGTTATGTTGTGACGTTTGGTAGCACACAAAGTGTACCTCCGGTAAACGGGAGTTGCATAATCTCATAGTCATAGGAACATGTATAAGTCATGAAGAAAGCAATAGCAACATACTAAATGATCAAGTGCTAAGCTAACGGAATGGGTCAAGTCAATCACATCATTCTCCTAATGATGTGATCCCGTTAATCAAATGACAACTCATGTCTATGGTTAGGAAACTTAACCATCTTTGATTCAACGAGCTAGTCAAGTAGAGGCATACTAGTGACACTCTGTTTGTCTATGTATTCACACATGTACTAAGTTTCCGGTTAATTCAATTCTAGCATGAATAAAAAACATTTATCATGAAATAAGGAAATAAATAATAAATTTATTATTGCCTCTAGGGCATATTTCCTTCAGTCTCCTACTTGCACTAGAGCCAATAATCTAGTTCACATCGCCATGTGATTTAACATCAATAGTTCACATCTTTATGTGGTTAACACCCATAGTTCACATTGACATGTGACCAACACCCAAAGGGTTTACTAGATTCAGCAATCTAGTTCACATCACTATGTGATTAACACCCAAAGAGTACTAAGGTGTGATCATGTTTTGCGTGTGAGATAATTTTAGTCAACGGGTCTGTCACATTCAGATCCGTAAGTATTTTGCAAATTTCTATGTCTACAATGCTCTGTACGGAGCTACTCTAGCTAATAGCTCCCACTTTCAATATGTATCTAGATCGGGACTTAGAGTCATCTAGATCGGTGTAAAAGCTTGCATCGACTTAACTCTTTACGACGAACTCTTTATCACCTCCATAACCAAGAAATATATCCTTATTCCACTAAGGATAATTTTGACCGCTGTCCAGTGATCTACTCCTAGATCACTATTGTATCCTCTTGCCAAACTCATGGTGAGGTACACAATAGGTCTGGTACACAACATAGCATCCTTTATAGAACCTATGACTGAGGCATAGGGAATGACTTTCATTATCTTTTCTATTTTCTACCGTGGTCGGTTTTTGAGTCTTTACTCAACTTTACACCTTGCAACACAATCAAGAACTCCTTCTTTGACTGTTCCATTTTGAACTACTTCAAAACTTGTCAAGGTATGTACTCATTGAAAAAACTTATCAAGCGTCTTGATCTATCTCTATAGATCTTGATGCTCAACATGTAAGCAGCTTCACCGAGGTCTTTCTTTGAAAAACTCCTTTCAAACACTCCTTTATGCTTTCCAGAAAAATTCTACATTATTTCTGATCAACAATATGTCATTCACATATATTCATCAGAAATGTTGTAGTGCTCCCACTCACTTTCTTGTAAATGCAGGCTTTACCGCAAGTCTGTATAAAACTATATGCTTTGATCAACTCATCAAAGCGTATATTCCAACTCCGAGATGCTTGCACCAGTCCATAGATGGATCGCTGGAGCTTGCACATTTTTTAGCACCTTTAGGATCGACAAAACCTTCTGGTTGCATTATATACAACTCTTCTTTAAGAAATCCATTAAGGAATGTAATTTTGACATCCATTTGCCAGATTTCATAAAATATGGCAATTTGCTAACATGATTCGGACAGGTTTAAGCATCGCTACGAGTGAGAAAATCTCATTGTAGTTAACACCTAGAACTTTGTCAAAACCATTTTTGACAAGTCTAGCTTTGTAGATAGTAATCGGCGTCCGTCTTCCTCTTGAAGGTCCATTTATTTTCTATGGCTTGCCGATCATCGGGCAAGTCAATCAAAGTCCACACTTTGTTCTCATACATGGATCCCATCTCAGATTTCATGGCCTCAAGCCATTTCGCTGAATCTGGGCTCATCATCGCTTCCTCATAGTTCGTAGGTTCGCCTTGGTCAAGTAACATGACCCCTAGAACAGGATTACCGTACCACTCTGGTGCGAATCTCACTCTGGTTGACCTACGAGGTTCGGTAGTAACTTGATCTGAAGTTTCATGATCATCATCATTATCTTCCTCACTAATTGGTGTAGGAGTCATAGGAACAGATTTCTGTGATGAACTACTTTCCAATAAGGGAGCAGGTACAGTTACCTCATCAAGTTCTACTTTCCTCCCATTCACTTCTTTTGAGAGAAACTCTTTCTCTAGAAAGGATCCATTCTTAGCAACGAATGTCTTGCCTTCGGATCTGTGATAGAAGGTGTACCCAACTGTCTCCTTTGGTTATCCTATGAAGACACATTTCTCCAATTTGGGTTTGAGCTTATCAGGATGAAACTTTTTCACATAAGCATCGCAACCCCAAACTTTAAGAAAGGACAACTTTGGTTTCTTGCCAAACCACAGTTCATATGGCGTCGTCTCAACGGATTTAGATGGTGCCCTATTTAATGTGAATGCAGCTGTCTCTAATGCATAACACCAAAATGATAGTGGTAAATCGGTAAGAGACACCATAGATTGAACTATATCAAATAAAGTACGGTTATGACATTCGGACACACCATTACGTTGTGGTGTTCCAGGTGGCATGAGTTTGTGAAACTATTCCACATTGTTTTAGTTGAAGACCAAACTCGTAACTCAAATATTCGCTTCTGTGATCAGATCGTAGAAACTTTATTTTCTTGTTACGATGATTTTCCACTTCACTCTGAAATTCTTTGAACTTTTCAAATGTTTCAGACTTATGTTTCTTCAAGTAGATATACCCATGTCTGCTCAAATCATCTGTGAAGGTCAGAAAATAATGATACCCAGCGCGAGCCTCAACACTCATCGGACCTCATACATCAGTATGTAGTATATCTAATAAGCCAGTTGCTCGCTCCATTGTTCTGGAGAACGGAGTCTTAGTCATCTTTGCCCATGAGGCATGGTTCGCAAGAATCAACTGATTCGTAATCAAGTGATTCCAAAAGCCCATCAGCATCGATTTTCTTCATGCGCTTTACACCAATATGACCTAAACGGCAGTGCCACAAATAAGTTGCACTATCATTATTAACTTTGCATCTTTTGGCTTCAATATTATGAATATGTATCACTACGATCGAGATCCAATAAACCATTTTCATTGGGTGTATGACCATAGAAGGTCTTATCCATGTAAATAGAACAACAATTATTCTCTAACTTAAATGAATAACCGTATTGCAATAAACATGATCAAATCATATTCATGCTCAACGCAAACACCAAATAACACTTATTTAGGTTCAACACTAATCCCAAAAGTTTAGGGAGTGTGCGATGATGATCATATCAACTTGGAACTGCTTCCAACACACATTGTCACTTCACCCTTAACTAGTTTCTGTTCATTCTACAACTCCCATTTCAAGTTACTACTCTTAGCAACTGAACCGGTATCAAATGCCGAGGGGTCGCTATAAACACTAGTAAAGTACACATCAATAACATGTGTATCCAATATACCTTTGTTCACTATGCCATCCTTCTTATCCGCCAAGTATCTAGGGCAGTTCCACTTCTAGTGACCATTTCCTTTGCAGTAGAAGCACTCAGTTTCAGGCTTGGGTCTAGCTTTGGGCTTCTTCACATGAATGACAACTTGCTTGTCATTCTTATTGAAGTTCCCTTTCTTCCCTTTGCCCTTTTCTTGAAACTAGTGATCTTGTTAGCCATCAACACTTGATGCTTTTCTTGATTTCTACCTTCGTCGATTTCAGCATCACGAAGAGCTTGGAATTGTTTCCGTTATCCCTTGCATATTATAGTTCATCACGAAGTTCTATCAACTTGGTGATAGTGACTAGAGAACTCTGTCAATCACTATCTTATCTGGAAGATTAACTCCCACATGATTCAAGTGATTGTAGTACTCAGACAATCTGAGCACATGCTTACTGGTTGAGCTATTCTCCTCCATATTGTAGGCAAAGTAATGTCAGAGGTCTCATACCTCTCGACACGGGTATGAGTATGAAGTACCAATTTCAACTCTTGGAACATCTTATATGTTCTGTGGCGTTCAAAACATTTTTGAAGTCCTGGTTCTAAGCTGTAAAGCATGGTGCACTAAACTATCAAGTAGTTATCATACCGAGCTTTTGTCAAAACGTTCAAAACATCTGCATCTGCTCCTGGAATAGTTCTATCACCTAGCGGTGCATCAAGAACATAATACTTCTATGCAGCAATGAGGATAATTCTCAGATCACGAAGCTAGTCCGCATCTTTGCTACTAACATCTTTCAACTTATTTTTCTCTAGGAACATATCAAAAATAAAACAAGGGAGCTAAACGCGAGCTATTGATCTACAACATAGATATTCTAATACTACCAGGACTAAGTTCATGATAAATTTAAGTTCAATTAATCATATTAGTTATGAACTCCCACTTAGATAGACATCCCTCTAGTCATCTAAATGATCACATGATCCAAATCAACTAAACCATGTCCGATCATCACGTGAGATGGAGTAGTTTTCAATGGTGAACATCATTATGTTGATCATATCTACTATATGATTCACGCTCGACCTTTCGGTCTCAAGTGTTCTGAGGCCATATCTGCAGATGCTAGGCTCGTCAAGTTTAACCTGAGTATTCTGCGTGTGCAAAACTGGCTTGCACCTGATGTACATGATAGTAGAGCTTATCACACCCGATCATCACGTGGTGTCTCGGCACGACGAACTTTGGCAACTGTACATACTCAGGGAGAACACTTTTACCTTGAAATTTAGTGAGAGATCATCTTATAATGCTACCATCAAACAAAGCAGAATAAGATGCATAAAGGATAAACATCACATGCAATCAATATAAGTGATGGCCATCATCATCTTTTGCTTGTGATCTCCATCTTCAAAGCACCATCATGATCACCATCGTCACCGGCGCGACACCTTGATCTCCATCGTAGCATCATTGTCGTCTCACCAACTATTGCTTCTACGACTATCGCTACCGCTTAGTGATAAAGTAAAGTAATTACAGGGCGATTGCATTGCATACAATAAAGCGACAACCATATGGCTCCTGCCAGTTGCCGATAACTCGGTCACAAAACATGATCATCTCATACAACAAAATATAGCATCATGTCTTGACCATATCACATCACAACATGCCCTGCAAAAACAAGTTAGACATCCTCTACTTTGTTGTTGCCAGTTTTACGTGGCTGCTATGGGCTGAGCAAGAACCATTCTTACCTACGCATCAAAACCACAATGATAGTTTGTCAACGTAGTGCTGTTTTAACCTTCGCAAGGACCGGGCGTAGCCACACTTGGTTCAACTAAAGTTGGAGAAACTGACACCTGCCAGCCACCTGTGTGCAAAGCACGTTGGTAGAACCAGTCTCGTGTTGGCGTATGTGTAATGTCGGTCTGGGCCACTTCATCCAACAATACCACCAACCCAAAGTATGACATGTTGGTAAGCAGTATGACTTGTATCGCCCACAACTCACTTGTGTTCTACTCGTGCATATAACATCTACCATAAAACCAGGCTCGGATGCCACTGTTGGGGAACGTAGTAAATTCAAAAAAATTCCTACGCACACGCAGGATCATGGTGATGCATAGCAACAAGAGGGGAGAGTGTTGTCTACGTACCCTCGTAGACCATAAGCGGAAGCGTTTTATCAACGCGGTTGATGTAGTCGTACACCTTCACGATCCGCCCCGATCAAGTACCGAACGTATGGCTGAAGGAAATATGCCCTAGAGGCAATAATAAAGTTATTATTTTTTTCCTTATAATCATGATAAATGTTTATTATTCATGCTAGAAGTGTATTTACCGGAAACATAATACATGCGTGAATACATAGACAAACAAAGTGTCACTAGTATGCCTCTACTTGACTAGCTCGTTAATCAAAGATGGTTATGTTTCCTAACCATGAACAATGAGTTGTTATTTGATTAACGAGGTCACATCATTAGCAGAATGATCTGATTGACATGACCCATTCCATTAGCTTAGCACCCGATCGTTTAGTATGTTGCTATTGCTTTCTTCATAACTTATACATGTTCCTATGACTATGAGATTATGCAACTCCCGTTTACCGGAGGAACACTTTGGGTACTACCAAACGTCACAATGTAACTGGGTGATTATAAAGGAGTACTACAGGTGTCTCCAATGGTCGATGTTGGGTTGGCGTATTTCGAGATTAGGATTTGTCACTCCGATTGTCGGAGAGGTATCTCTGGGCCCTCTCGGTAATACACATCACATAAGCCTTGCAAGCATTACAACTAATATGTTAGTTGTGAGATGATGTATTACGGAACGAGTAAAGAGACTTGCCGGTAACGAGATTGAACTAGGTATTGGATACCGACGATCGAATCTCGGGCAAGTAACATACCGATGACAAAGGGAACAACGTATGTTGTTATGCGGTCTGACCGATAAAGATCTTCGTAGAATATGTAGGAGCCAATATGGGCATCCAGGTCCCGCTATTGGTTATTGACCAGAGACATGTCTCGGTCATGTCTACATTGTTCTCGAACCCGTAGGGTCCACACGCTTAAGGTTACGATGACACTTATATTATGAGTTTATGCATTTTGATGTACCGAAGGTTGTTCGGAGTCCCGGATGTGATCACGGACATGACGAGGAGTCTCGAAATGGTCGAGACGTAAAGATTGATATATTGGAAGCCTATGTTTGGACATCGGAAGTGTTCCGGGTGAAATCGGGATTTTACCGGGTTACCGGGAGGTTACCGGAACCCCCCGGGAGCCATATGGGCCTTCATGGGCCTTAGTGGAAAGGAGAAAGGGGCAGCCCAAGGTGGCTGCGCCTCTTCCCCCTCCCCTAGTCCTATTAGGACTAGGAGAAGGTGGCCGGCCCCCCTCTCTCCCTTCCCCTCCGAGGAATCCTAGTTGGACTAGGATTGGGGGGAGGAATCCTACTCCCAGAAGGAGTAGGACTCTCCTGCGCCTCTCTCTTTGGCCGGCCAGCCTCCCCTCCTCTCCTCCTTTATATACGGAGGCAGGGGCACCTCTAAACACACAAGTTGACACAAGTTGATCCACGTGATCGATTCCTTAGCCGTGTGCGGTGCCCCCTGCCACCATATTCCTCGATAATACTGTAGCGGAGTTTAGGCGAAGCCCTGCTGCTGTAGTTCATCAAGATCGTCACCACGCCGTCGTGCTGACGAAACTCTTCCCCGACACTTTGCTGGATCGGAGTCCGGGGATCGTCATCGAGCTGAACGTGTGCTCGAACTCGGAGGTGCCGTAGTTTCGGTGCTTGATCGGTTGGATCGTGAAGACGTACGACTACTTCCTCTACGTCGTGTCATCGCTTCCGCAGTCGGTCTGCGTTGGGTACGTAGACAACACTCTCCTCTCGTTGCTATGCATCACATGATCCTGTGTGCGCGTAGGAAAATTTTTGAAATTACTACGAAACCTAACAAGAACATCCTAAAATACCTGAAAAGGACTAAGGATATGTTTCTCGTATATGGAGGTGACAAAGAGCTCACCGTAAAAGGTTACGTTGATGCAAGCTTTGACACTGATCCGGACGATTCTAAATCGCAAACCGGATACGTGTTTACATTAAACGGTGGAGCTGTCAGTTGGTGCAGTTCTAAACAAAGCGTTGTAGCGGGATCTACATGTGAAGCGGAATACATAGCTGCTTCGGAAGCAGCAAATGAAGGAGTCTGGATGAAGGAGTTCATATCCGATCTAGGTGTCATACCTAGTGCATCGGGTCCAATGAAAATCTTTTGTGACAATACTGGTGCAATTGCCTTGGCAAAGGAATCCAGATTTCACAAAAGGACCAAACACATCAAGAGACGCTTCAACTCCATCCGGGATCTAGTCCAGGTGGGAGACATAGAGATTTGCAAGATACATACGGATCTGAATGTTGCAGACCCGTTGACTAAGCCTCTTCCACGAGCAAAACATGATCAGCACCAAAGCTCCATGGGTGTTAGATTCATTACAGTGTAATCTAGATTATTGACTCTAGTGCAAGTGGGAGACTGAAGGAAATATGCCCTAGAGGCAATAATAAAGTTATTATTTATTTCCTTATAATCATGATAAATGTTTATTATTCATGCTAGAATTGTATATACCGGAAACATAATACATGTGTGAATACATGGACAAACAGAGTGTCACTAGTATGCCTCTACTTGACTAGCTCGTTAATCAAAGATGGTTATGTTTCCTAACCATAAACAATGAGTTGTTATTTGATTAACGAGGTCACATCATTAGTAGAATGATCTGATTGACATGACCCATTCCATTAGCTTAGCACCCGATCGTTTAGTATGTTGCTATTGCTTTCTTCATGACTTATACATGTTCCTATGACTATGAGATTATGCAACTCCCGTTTACCGGAGGAACACTTTGGGTACTACCAAACGTCACAACGTAACTGGGTGATTATAAAGGAGTACTACAGGTGTCTCCAATGGTCGATGTTGGGTTGGCGTATTTCGAGATTAGGATTTGTCACTCCGATTGTCGGAGAGGTATCTCTGGGCCCTCTCGGTAATACACATCACATAAGCCTTGCAATCATTACAACTAATATGTTAGTTGTGAGATGATGTATTACGGAACGAGTAAAGAGACTTGCCGGTAACGAGATTGAACTAGGTATTGGATACCGACGATCGAATCTCGGGCAAGTAACATACCGATGACAAAGGGAACAACGTATGTTGTTATGCGGTCTGACCGATAAAGATCTTCGTAGAATATGTAGGAGCCAATATGGGCATCCAGGTCCCGCTATTGGTTATTGACCAGAGACGTGTCTCAGTCATGTCTACATTGTTCTCGAACCCGTAGGGTCCGCACGCTTAAGGTTACGATGACAGTTATATTATGAGTTTATGCATTTTGATGTACCGAAGGTTGTTCGGAGTCCCGGATGTGATCACGGACATGACGAGGAGTCTCGAAATGCTCGAACGTAAAGATTGATATATTGGAAGCCTATATTTGGATATCGGAAGTGTTCCGGGTGAAATCGGGATTTTACCGGAATACCGGGAGGGTTACCGGAACCCCCCGGGAGCTATTTGGGCCATAGTGGGCCTTAGTGGAAAAGAGAAGGGGCTGCCCTAGATGGGCTGCGCGCCCCCCCTTCCCCTAGTCCTATTAGGACTAGGAGAGGTGGCCGGCCCCCTCCTCCTCTTTTCCCCTCCGAGGAATCCTAGTTGGACTAGGATTGGAGGGGGAATCCTACTCCCAGTGGGAGTAGGACTCTCCTGCGCCTCCCCCCCTTGGCCGGCCAGCCTCCCCTCCTCTCCTCCTTTATATACGGAGGCAGGGGCACCTCTAAACACACAAGTTGACACCAGTTGATCCACGTGATCTATTCCTTAGCCGTGTGCGGTGCCCCCTGCCACCATATTCCTCGATAATACTGTAGCGGAGTTTAGGCGAAGCCCTGCTGCTGTAGTTCATCAAGATCGTCACCACGCCGTCGTGCTGAAGGAACTCTTCCCTGACACTTTGCTGGATCGGAGTCCGGGGATCGTCATCGAGCTGAACGTGTGCTCGAACTCGGAGGTGCCGTAGTTTCGGTACTTGATCGGTTGGATCGAGAAAACGTACGACTACTTCCTCTACGTCGTGTCATCGCTTCCGCAGTCGGTCTGCGTTGGGTACGTAGACAATACTCTCCCCTCGTTGCTATGCATCACATGATCCTGTGTGTGCATAGGAAATTTTTTGAAATTACTACGAAACCCTACAGTGGCATCCGAGCCTAGGTTATTTATGTTGATGTTATATGCACGAGTAGAACACAAGTGAGTTGTGGACGATACAAGTCATACTGCCTACCAGCATGTCATACTTTGGTTCGGCGGTATTGTTGGACGAGACGACCTGGACCAACCTTACGCGTACGCTTACGCGAGACCGGTTCCCTCGACGTGCTTTGCACAGAGATGGCTTGCGGGCGACTGTCTCTCCAACTTTAGTTGAACCAAGTATGGCTACGCCCGGTCCTTGTGAAGGTTAAAACGGAGTCTATTTGACAAACTATCGTTGTGGTTTTGATGCGTAGGTGAGATTGGTTCTTACTTAAGCCCGTAGCAGCCACGTAAAACATGCAACAACAAAGTAGAGGACGTCTAACTTGTTTTTGCAGGGCATGTTGTGATGTGATATGGTCAAGGCATGATGCTAAATTTTATTGTATGAGATGATCATGTTTTGTAACCAAGTTTTATCGGCAACTGGCAGGAGCCATATGGTTGTCGCTTTATTGTATGCAATGCAATCGCGATGTAATGCTTTACTTTATTACTAAACGGTAGTGATAGTCGTGAAAGCATAAGATTGGCGAGACGACAACGATGCTACGATGGAGATCAAGGTGTCGCGCCGGTGACGATGGTGATCATGACGGTGCTTCGGAGATGGAGATCACAAGCACAAGATGATGATGACCATATCATATCACTTATATTGATTGCATGTGATGTTTATCTTTTTATGCATCTTATCTTGCTTTGATTGACGATAGCATTATAAGATGATCTCTCACTAAATTATCAAGAAGTGTTCTCCCTGAGTATGCACCGTTGCCAAAGTTCGTCGTGCCCAGACACCACGTGATGATCGGGTGTGATAAGCTCTACGTCCATCTACAACGGGTGCAAGCCAGTTTTGCACACGCAGAATACTCAGGTTAAACTTGACGAGCCTAGCATATGCAGATATGGCCTCGGAACACGGAGACCGAAAGGTCGAGCGTGAATCATATAGTAGATATGATCAACATAACAATGTTCACCATTGAAAACTACTCCATCTCACGTGATGATCGGTCATGGTTTAGTTGATTTGGATCACGTAATCACTTAGAGGATTAGAGGGATGTCTATCTAAGTGGGAGTTCTTAAATAATATGATTAATTGAACTTAAATTTATCATGAACTTAGTACCTGATAGTATCTTGCTTGTTTATGTTGATTGTAGATAGATGGCTCATGTTGTTGTTCCGTTGAATTTTAATGCGTTCCTTGAGAAAGCAAAGTTGAAAGATGATGGTAGCAATTACACGGACTGGGTCCGTAACTTGAGGATTATCCTCATTGCTGCACAGAAAAATTACGTCCTGGAAGCACCGCTGGGTGCCAGGCCTGCTGCTGGAGCAACACCAGATGTTATGAACGTCTGGCAGAGCAAAGCTGATGACTACTCGATAGTTCAGTGTGCCATGCTTTACGGCTTAGAATCGGGACTTCAACGACGTTTTGAACGTCATGGAGCATATGAGATGTTCCAGGAGTTGAAGTTAATATTTCAAGCAAATGCCCGAATTGAGAGATATGAAGTCTCCAATAAGTTCTATAGCTGCAAGATGGAGGAGAACATTTCTGTCAGTGAGCATATACTCAAAATGTCTGGGTATAATAATCACTTGATTCAATTGGGAGTTAATCTTCCGGATGATTGCGTTATTGACAGAATTCTCCAATCACTGCCACCAAGCTACAAGAGCTTCGTGATGAACTATAATATGCAAGGGATGAACAAGACTATTCCCGAGCTCTTCGCAATGCTGAAAGCTGCGGAGGTAGAAATCAAGAAGGAGCATCAAGTGTTGATGGTTAACAAGACCACTAGTTTCAAGAAAAAGGGCAAAGGGAAGAAAAAGGGGAACTTCAAGAAGAACGGCAAGCAAGTTGCTGCTCAAGAGAAGAAACCCAAGTCTGGACCTGAGCCTGAAACTGAGTGCTTCTACTGCAAGCAGACTGGTCACTGGAAGCGGAACTGCCCCAAGTATTTGGCGGATAAGAAGGATGGCAAGGTGAACAAAGGTATATGTGATATACATGTTATTGATGTGTACCTTACTAGAGCTCGCAGTAGCACCTGGGTATTTGATACTGGTTCTGTTGCTAATATTTGCAACTCGAAACAGGGACTACGGAATAAGCGGGCACTGGCAAAGGACGAGGTGACGATGCGCGTAGGAAACGGTTCCAAAGTCGATGTGATCGCGGTCGGCACGCTACCTCTACATCTACCTTCGGGATTAATATTAGACCTAAATAATTGTTATTTGGTGCCAGCGTTGAGCATGAACATTATATCTGGATCTTGTTTAATGCGAGACGGTTATTCATTTAAATCAGAGAATAATGGTTGTTCTATTTATATGAGTAATATCTTTTATGGTCATGCACCCTTGAAGAATGGTCTATTCTTATTGAATCTCGATAGTAGTAATACACATATTCATAATGTTGAAGCCAAAAGATGCAGAGTTGATAATGAAAGTGCAACTTATTTGTGGCACTGTCGTTTAGGTCATATCGGTATAAAGCGCATGAAGAAACTCCATGCTGATGGACTTTTGGAACCACTTGATTATGAATCACTTGGTACTTGCGAACCGTGCCTAATGGGCAAGATGACTAAAACACCGTTCTCCGGTACTATGGAGAGAGCAACAGATTTGTTGGAAATCATACATACCGATGTATGTGGTCCAATGAATATTGAGGCTTGAGGCGGATATCGTTATTTTCTCACCTTCATAGATGATTTGAGCAGATATGGATATATCTACTTAATGAAGCATAAGTCTGAAACATTTGAAAAGTTCAAAGAATTTCAGAGTGAAGTTGAAAATCATCGTAACAAGAAAATAAAGTTTCTACGATCTGATCGTGGAGGAGAATATTTGAGTTACGAGTTTGGTGTACATTTGAAAAACTGTGGAATAGTTTCACAACTCACGCCACCCGGAACACCACAACGCAATGGTGTGTCCGAACGTCGTAATCGCACTTTACTAGATATGGTGCGATCTATGATGTCTCTTACAGATTTACCGCTATCATTTTGGGGTTGTGCTTTAGAGACGGCCGCATTCATGTTAAATAGGGCACCATCAAAATCCGTTGAGACGACGCCTTATGAACTGTGGTTTGGCAAGAAACCAAAGTTGTCGTTTCTTAAAGTTTGGGGCTGCGATGCTTATGTGAAAAAGCTTCAACCTGATAAGCTCGAACCCAAATCGGAGAAATGTGTCTTCATAGGATACCCAAAGGAAACTGTTGGGTACACCTTCTATCACAGATCCGAAGGCAAGACATTCGTTGCTAAGAATGGATCATTTCTAGAGAAGGAGTTTCTCTCGAAAGAAGTGAGTGGGAGGAAAGTAGAACTTGACGAGGTAACTGTACCTGCTCCCTTACTGGAAAGTAGTTCATCACAGAAAACTGTTTCAGTGACACCTACACCAGTTAGTGAGGAAGCCAATGATAATGATCATGAAACTTCAGATCAAGATACTGCTGAACCTCGTAGATCAACCAGAGTAAGATCCGCACCAGAGTGGTACGGTAATCCTATTCTGGAAGTCATGATACTAGATCATGATGAACCTACGAACTATGAAGAAGCGATGGTGAGCCCAGATTCCGCAAAGTGGCTTGAAGCCATGAAATCTGAGATGGGATCCATGTATGAGAACAAAGTATGGACTTTGGTTGACTTGCCCGATGATCGGCAAGCAATTGAGAATAAATGGATCTTTAAGAAGAAGACTGACGCTGATGGTAATGTTACTGTCTACAAAGCTCGACTTGTCGCAAAAGGTTTTCGGCAAGTTCAAGGGATTGACTACGATGAGACCTTCTCACCTGTAGCGATGCTTAAGTCCGTCCGAATCATGTTAGCAATTGCCGCATTTTATGATTATGAAATTTGGCAGATGGATGTCAAAACTGCATTCCTGAATGGATGTCTTGAAGAAGAGTTGTATATGATGCAACCGGAAGGTTTTGTCGATCCAAAGGGAGCTAACAAAGTGTGCAAGCTCCAGCGATCCATTTATGGACTGGTGCAAGCCTCTCGGAGTTGGAATAAACGTTTTGATAGTGTGATCAAAGCATTTGGTTTTATACAGACTTTCGGAGAAGCCTGTATTTACAAGAAAGTGAGTGGGAGCTCTGTAGCATTTCTGATATTATATGTGGATGACATATTACTGATTGGAAATGATATAGAATTTCTGGATAGCATAAAGGGATACTTGAATAAAAGTTTTTCAATGAAAGACCTCGGTGAAGCTGCTTACATATTAGGCATTAAGATCTATAGAGATAGATCAAAACGCTTAATTGGACTTTCACAAAGCACATACCTTGACAAAATTTTGAAGAAGTTCAAAATGGATCAAGCGAAGAAAGGGTTCTTGCCTGTGTTACAAGGTATGAAATTGAGTAAGACTCAATGCCCGACCACTGCAGAAGATAGAGAGAATATGAAAGATGTTCCCTATGCGTCAGCCATAGGATCTATCATGTATGCAATGCTGTGTACCATACCTGATGTATGCCTTGCTATAAGTTTAGCAGGGAGGTACCAAAGTAATCCAGGAGTGGATCACTGGACAACGGTCAAGAACATCCTGAAATACCTGAAAAGGACTAAGGATATGTTTCTCGTATATGGAGGTGACAAAGAGCTCACCGTAAAAGGTTACGTTGATGCAAGCTTTGACACTGATCCGGACGATTCTAAATCGCAAACCGGATACGTGTTTACATTAAACGGAGGAGCTGTCAGTTGGTGCAGTTCTAAACAAAGCGTTGTAGCAGGATCAACATGTGAAGCAGAATACATAGCTGCTTCGGAAGCAGCAAATGAAGGAGTCTGGATGAAGGAGTTCATATCCGATCTAGGTGTCATACCTAGTGCATCGGGTCCAATGAAAATCTTTTGTGACAATACTGGTGCAATTGCCTTGGCAAAGGAATCCAGATTTCACAAAAGGACCAAACACATCAAGAGACGCTTCAACTCCACCCGGGATCTAGTCCAGGTGGGAGACATAGAGATTTGCAAGATACATACGGATCTGAATGTTGCAGACCCATTGACTAAGCCTCTTCCACGAGCAAAACATGATCAGCACCAAGGCTCCATGGGTGTTAGAATCATTACAGTGTAATCTAGATTATTGACTCTAGTGCAAGTGGGAGACTGAAGGAAATATGCCATAGAGGCAATAATAAAGTTATTATTTATTTCCTTATAATCATGATAAATGTTTATTATTCATGCTAGAAGTGTATTTACCGGAAACATAATACATGCGTGAATACGTAGACAAACAAAGTGTCACTAGTATGCCTCTACTTGACTAGCTCGTTAATCAAAGATGGTTATGTTTCCTAACCATGAACAATGAGTTGTTATTTGATTAACGAGGTCACATCATTAGCAGAATGATCTGATTGACATGACCCATTCCATTAGCTTAGCACCCGATCGTTTAGTATGTTGCTATTGCTTTCTTCATAACTTATACATGTTCCTATGACTATGAGATTATGCAACTCCCGTTTACCGGAGGAACACTTTGGGTACTACCAAACGTCACAACGTAACTGGGTGATTATAAAGGAGTACTACAGGTGTCTCCAATGGTCGATGTTGGGTTGGCGTATTTCGAGATTAGGATTTGTCACTCCGATTGTCGGAGAGGTATCTCTGGGCCCTCTCGGTAATACACATCAAATAAGCCTTGCAAGCATTACAACTAGTATGTTAGTTGTGAGATGATGTATTACGGAACGAGTAAAGAGACTTGCCGGTAACGAGATTGAACTAGGTATTGGATACCGACGATCGAATCTCGGGCAAGTAACATACCGATGACAAAGGGAACAACGTATGTTGTTATGCGGTCTGACCGATAAAGATCTTCGTAGAATATGTAGGAGCCAATATGGGCATCCAGGTCCCGCTATTGGTTATTGACCAGAGACGTGTCTCGGTCATGTCTACATTGTTCTCGAACCCGTAGGGTCCGCACGCTTAAGGTTACGATGACAGTTATATTATGAGTTTATGCATTTTGATGTACCTAAGGTTGTTCGGAGTCCCGGATGTGATCACGGACATGACGAGGAGTCTCGAAATGGTCGAGACGTAAAGATTGATATATTGGAAGCCTATATTTGGATATCGGAAGTGTTCCGGGTGAAATCGGGATTTTACCGGAATACCGGGAGGGTTACCGGAACCCCCCGGGAGCTATTTGGGCCATAGTGGGCCTTAGTGGAAAAGAGAAGGGGCTGCCCTAGATGGTCTGCGCCCCCCTTCCCCTAGTCCTATTAGGACTAGGAGAGGTGGCCGGCCCCCTCCTCCTCTTTTCCCCTCCGAGGAATCCTAGTTGGACTAGGATTGGAGGGGGAATCCTACTCCCAGTGGGAGTAGGACTCTCCTGCGCCTCCCCCCCTTGGCCGGCCAGCCTCCCCTCCTCTCCTCCTTTATATACGGAGGCAGGGGCACCTCTAAACACACAAGTTGACACAAGTTGATCCACGTGATCTATTCCTTAGCCGTGTGCGGTGCCCCCTGCCACCATATTCCTCGATAATACTGTAGCGGAGTTTAGGCGAAGCCCTGCTGCTGTAGTTCATCAAGATCATCACCACGCCGTCGTGCTGACGGAACTCTTCCCCGACACTTTGCTGGATCGGAGTCCGGGGATCGTCATCGAGCTGAACGTGTGCTCGAACTCGGAGGTGCCGTAGTTTCGGTACTTGATCGGTTGGATCGAGAAGACGTACGACTACTTCCTCTACGTCGTGTCATCGCTTCCGCAGTCGGTCTACGTTGGGTACGTAGACAATACTCTCCCCTCGTTGCTATGCATCACATGATCCTGTGTGTGCGTAGGAAATTTTTTGAAATTACTACGAAACCCTACAATGGCACCTCCGCGTTCAGCACACGTTCATCTCGATGACGTCCTCGCCTTCTTGATCCAGCAAGAAAGGCAAAGTAGTAGATGAGTTCCGGCAGCACGATGGCGTGGTGACGGTGTTGGTGAAGAACAATCTTCGTAGGGCTTCGCCTAAGCGCTACGAAAACTATGACAGAGGATAAACTAGAGGGGACGGGGTTTCTGGCACACGGCTTGGTGTTTCTTGATGTGTCTTGGGTGCTAGCCCTACCCCTCTATTTATATGTTGAGCCTTGGGGTCAAAACTTGGAGTAAAAGCCTCCACAAAGTCGGTTTCACCCGAAAGGCAAGAGTCCTTCTCGGACTCCAGGGCCAGACGCCAGGGTTCCCGGCGTCTGGACCCGGACGCCATGGACCCTGGCGTCTGGCCCCTGGACTCCACAAAACTTCCTTTTGCGCTTTCCAAAAACCTTGTGGGTTTTCCCCTTTGGCCCAAATAAAGTGTTCTTGTACCCAAACATTTCGGGAAACATCCGGAACCCCTTCCGGAGACCAAACACTATTATCCCATATATCAAACTTTATCTCCGGACCATTCCGGAGTTCCTCGTCATGTCCGTGATCTTATCCGGAACTCTGTACAACATTCGGTTACCAACATACATAACTCATAAATACTATATTGTCAACGAATGTTAAGCATGCGGACCCTACGGGTTCGAGAACTATGTAGACATGACCAAGACACTTCTCTGGTCAATAACCAATAGCGGAACCTGAATGCCCATATTGGCTCCTACATATTCTACGAAGATCTTTATCGGTCGAACCGCATAATAACATACATTGTTCCCTGTGTCATCGGTATGTTACTTGCCCGAGATTCGATCGTCGGTATCTCAATACCTAGTTCAATCTCGTTACCGGCAAGTCTCTTTACTCGTTTCATAATACATCATCCTGCAACTAACTCATTAGTTACAATGCTTGCAAGGCTTATAGTGATGTGCATTACCGAGTGGGCCCAGAGATACCTCTCCGACGATCGGAGTGACAAATCCTAATCTCGAAATACGCCAACTCAACAAGTACCTTCAGACACACCTGTAGAGCACCTTTATAATCACCCAGTTACATTGTGACGTTTGGTAGCACACAAAGTGTTCCTCCGGTAAATGGGAGTTGCATAATCTCATAGTCATAGGAACATGTATAAGTCATGAAGAAAGCAATAGCAACATACTAAATGATCAAGTGCTAAGCTAACGGAATGGGTCAAGTCAATCACATCATTCTCCTAATGATGTGATCCCGTTAATAAAATGACAACTCATGTCTATGGTTAGGAAACTTAACCATCTTTGATTCAACGAGCTAGTCAAGTAGAGGCATACTAGTGACACTCTGTTTGTCTATGTATTCACACATGTACTAAGTTTCTGGTTAATACAATTCTAGCATGAATAATAAACATTTATCATGAAATAAGGAAATAAATAATAACTTTATTATTGCCTCTAGGGCATATTTCCTTCAACTAAATCACCTTGAGAAGAACTCCCTCGGCCACCAGCCTTGGGAGCCCCCGCTTGCGGCCCGACCTCAGGAGCACGTCTGATCCTGGAGCTCGAGCCTCGGGAGGGGTACTGTACCAAGGAATTCAAGGCATATCTGGTGCATGGGATGCTGCCGGAGAAGGAGGAGGACGCGGAGCGTGTGGCCCGGTAGGCTACGACATACTGCATCCAGGACGGTGAGCTGTATAGAAAACGACCAAATGATGTTTCCTTGCGATGCATCTCCAGGGAGCAGTGGAACGAGCTACTGGGTGACATACACGGTGGAGACCGCGGGCATCACTCATCGTCGCGTACCCTGGTTGGCAAGGCGTTTCGCAGCGGGTTCTACTGGCCCACGACACTCAACGACGCGACCGAGCTGGTAAGGTCCTGAGAGGCTTGCCAGTTCCATGCCAAGCAAATCCACCAGCCGGCTCAGGGCCTCTACAATATCCCGCTTTCATGGCCCTTCGTGGTCTGGGGGCTGGACATCCTGGGTCTGTTCCCGCGAGCGTCTGGGGGCTACCGCTACCTCTACGTCGCCATCGACAAGTTCACCAAATGGGCAGAGGTTGAAGCCGCCCGCACCATCCCGGCCGGGTCAGCAGTTAAGTTCATCAAGGGCCTCGTAAGCCATTTCGGGGTCCCTAAATGCATCATCACTGACAACGGCTCGCAGTTCACTAGCAATCTCTTCAAGACCTATTATGCTAACCTTAGAACGCAGATTTGCTACGCTTCGGTGGCACACCCCAAGAGCAACGGACAAGCTGAGAGTGCTAACACCGAGGTCCTAAGAGGCCTCAAGACCCGGACCTTCAAGAAGAAGCTCGGAGCCTGCGGCAGGGGCTGGCACGACGAGCTCCAGTCTGTGATGTGGTCCATCCGCACCACCGCCACCAAGACAACAGGCGAGACCCCGTTCTTTCTTGTCTATGGAGCAGAAGCGGTTCTCCCTCACGAGGTCAGGCATTTCTCCGCGCGGGTCCTGGCATTTGATGAGACGTAGCAGGACGCCATGCGGGGGATGGACCTTGTGCAGGGGGAGGAACGCCGCCATGAAGCCTCGCTCCGAGCGGCAAGATACCAGCAGGCACTGCAACGGTACCACTGTCGCAGCGTCCGCTCCAAGACGCTTGAGGTGGACGATCTCGTCTGAGGCGGGTGCTCTCCAGGGAAGGACTGCATAAGCTCTCACCCATGTGGGAGGGTCCGTTTAGGATTGCCCGCGTCTCCAGGACTGGCGCCGCGCGCCTGGAGACGCAGGACGGGGTCCCCATCCAGAACGCCTGGAACATCCAGCACCTCCGGAAGTTCTACCCATGAAGCAAGGCCCAGTGCCTGTGAAGGTCTTCACTCGTGACACTCTCACGTAATAACGAGTGGGGTTGTACATGCCCCGGAGTCTCCGGAGTGCCGCCCTCGGGCCTCGGGGGCTCCCTCCCACGTCCTAGTGGCAGCACTTAGCTCCGCACTGGTGAGAAGACTAGACTAGGTGCCGGACGCGGCTGTTCATTTGCTTTTTGTAGTTGGCTTGCCTCTTTTCCCTTAATGAAATTTGGAGCTCCAGCATTTCTTGATGGCTTGCCTCTTCTATCTGGTTCTTCCCTCGTTCCTTTGTTTTTCTCCAGGGAGGTCGGCAGTTGCCCGGCGCACTACCTCGCACGCCCCGCGAGGGGGGCTGCACAGGCAGTATGCGCATGCGCACTCCCCTGGTCTCCGCGGGGCGTTCTCATCTGAGTTTTTGATCGGCGCACCCTCCTTTAGTCTGTGCCCCACGGGTTCCGCGGTGCGTTTGGCCATAACTAGCCCATACTCGAGGCCTCACGCAGGAAGGGCTAAAGATTTCTTAACAAGTTTTTGCAGCTTCGCGATGCAGCTTCGCGATGTTACCCGAATCGATAGTGAGGAAGCCCCACTAGGTGCCCAGAGACGCGTGCCCTCATGATGTCAAAGCTACCCCGGATGCATTGAGCTAAGTCACCCCTCTACACCCGTACAAGGCATAGATCTCACAACACAACTCAGAAACAATAAACACACCATAAAAACAACATAAACACCACAGTTCATTACACACCCTCGCAGGGCCTCACATTCGTTTCTGACAATGCAGGGGAAGGGGAAAGAGAGGACAAGCAAAAGTGACTCCTACGACGCGGCTGCTCACGAGGGTCGGCCCCGAACTCAGCCAGAGCCCTCCTCACGCTTCACCAGGGCGCGACGACGGGATGAACCGCCACCATCCTCGAAGCGGGCCCGACGGCGTGGCGGCTGGTCGTAGCCGCCGCTGCTGGAGCTTTCGCCGGGGGAGGAGCTGCCGTAGCTGGGCGAACCACGGTAGCCGCTGAGGGCAAGGTCACCCTCGTGCTCGTCATGGCCATCGCCAAGGCCAAGCACCTCGCCACCATCGTCGTCGTCTTCAGGGCAGCATCCGGTGCGGCGACCGTCTTCCCCGAACACCCTCATGAAGAGGGTCGTTGCACCATCATACTTGAAGTGGAGGGTGCACCGCCTGCCCAGGCCGCACGCACGGGCAAACATCTGCCAGCCGCGGGACAGGGCTACGTTGCTTGCAGCGGAGACCTCCACCGCGACCCACGAAGCCTTGCTGCAGCAACCGATGGCCTGCAGCAACCTGGGGCCGGAAGTTCGCCGACGAAGGAGCGCGGAAGTTGAAGCCAAGTGCCGGCCGGGTTCACCGACCATACGACAAACTCCGGCAGCACCTCCGCCGAGTGGAAGCGTGGCCAGGGAGGTCGGGTGACCATGGCGCGCCTCCCCTCATCGTCGGGGCTGGCCCGACCTAGGCGGCTCCCGCTGCGTGAAGGAGCGCCATCGCGGCCGCCAAGGACAGCGCTGGACCCCGAGGGAGTCCGCCCACACCCATGAGGGACTGCAGTAGGGGTCGCGACATGCTTGCGTGGGCGGCCGTGTCCCCTCTTAGGCGATGGCGAGGCGGGGCCCTTCTGGCGATCTTTCCCCTTCTCGGTGGCCGAGAACCTCTTCACTGGCGCCATGGGTGTCGCAGCAAGGAAGAAGAAGAAGAAGCAGGAGGAGTGGAGGAAGAGATGGGTGACGGGGGCTCTGCCCCCCTTTCCATTTATAGCCAGGAGGAGGCCAACCGCCGGCCTCCATGATCTAAGGTAATAATGACCTTTTTCTGCATGCAACAAGGACTCGTCAAGTCGGGCAGTTGCCGAGGCAGCCTAGGGAAGTGGAGATGCCCACGTCCCGTCAATCGCCACGCGTCAATCAAGGCCACAGGCTGTTAGGGCCCCTTCGGCGCTCCACACTTGACCCTTGGCTTCGCCGTGAAGCCAAGCGCGAGCGTGCCTTGGACCCGGGGGCTACTGTCGGCGTCCTGGGAATGGGGGTACCCAGAGGCCCAGGGCGTGGCTCCACTGGTGGCCTGGTATGGCCCATCTTCATCACCCAACGCTCAAGACCCTCGCGAGGGACCAAGCCTCGTGAGACAGATGACACAAGACCTCCTTAGGGGCAGCCTCACTAGGCTGGCTCGCGAGGAGCGGATAGATCAAGGCGAGGGGCACCTCGTGAGGTCCCCATGACGTGAGCCATGACGACCAAGGCCAGGCGGGCGCCAGCGGGCGCAGAGTGCTAGTTTCCTCTTTGGTGCTAAAGAGGCAGGCGCAGGCGAGGAGTCCTGAGGCATCAGGCAAAGGTTTCCATATCGGTGCAACGAGACCAAGACCAGCAGGATGGCAAGACGAAGGTTATCACAGAGCCCACGATGGCGTCACCACCAGAGCCTTTGGCAGGCGAAGACCACCTTTTGTCAGGATAACTTGTACTCGTTGTCCCCCTTCAAATTGGCCATTGTGGGATCCCTTCCCGCCTAACATTTGGGGAGAGGATTCGGGCCTCTATAAATAGGGCTAGCCACCACCATAGCAAAGGACGGATGATTCAGATCATCCCCAACCACACAAGCTCATCGAGCTCAAGAACACTTCTCCTCAGGAGGCTGTTCTTCCCTTGTACTTATTCATCCCCAGCCTACAAGGCAATCCACCACACCACACTGGAGTAGGGTATTACACCGCAATGGTGGCCCGAACCGGTATAAACTCTTGTGTCCCTTGTTCTTCGGGTTTCGCGAGCTAGGCTTTGAGATCATTGCGAGAGTGAGAGCTAGGGGGAGAGAGATCTTCGTGCGCACCCCAGTGTTCGAACCTCAAGGGTTTGCCGGAACCCGCAATCCGACATCATCCATGCATAGCATGAAAATAAGTCTAGTATAACAATAGTTCAAATTCAACGATAATTAGTTCAAATTCAAAAAGATTAACCAAATGTTGAACATGTGTTTCTTGGATGGATCATGTTGTCCCACACATATTACCCCTTGAGCTTCATCCAACAATGTATGTGAGTGAATGGTTTGTCATCTCACATGTGGTACATCAGGGCAGCGCGTACATACTACACAACCTGTAAAGCAACATTAAGTGAATGAATGAATTACTCAACAAGTTTGGCAAGAAGAAGCAATGCTTATGATCTCAATGGTGGCCGCGTGCAATGATGCCGTAGTACATGAAGCGGTCACTTGGGTGGTGGCTACGGATGTCCGACAATGCGTGGGTGGCGGCCAGAGAGGTACAATGGCGGCGTGGAGCAGAAGGGCATGCATGGAAAGCAAGGGGGAGCAGGGACGGAGTGGAAAACAATGAGACCAAGAGGGGGATTTGAGTGGGCCGAGGATGTCGGAGTCTGACGTGGTGATGCTTCGGACTCCCGCAAAGCCCCCCGTTTGCATATGATAGACCATCCGGACTCCTGCAAAGCCCACCTCGACGACCACCTTCCATATGATAGGCCATCCCCGTGCCCAAGTGGGTGAAGGAAATATGCCCTAGAGGCAATAATAAAGTTATTACTTATTTCCTTATATCATGATAAAAGTTTATTATTCATGCTAGAATTGTATTAACCGGAAACATAATACATGTGTGAATACATAGACAAACAGAATGTCACTAGTATGCCTCTACTTGACTAGCTCGTTAATCAAAGATGGTTATGTTTCCTGACCATGGACAAAGAGTTGTTATTTGATTAACGGGATCACATCATTAGTTGAATGATCTGATTGACATGACCCATTCCATTAGCTTAGCACCCGATCGTTTAGTATGTTGCTATTGCTTTCTTCATGACTTATACATGTTCCTATGACTATGAGATTATGCAACTCCCGTTTGCTAGAGGAACACTTTGCGTGCTACCAAACGTCACAACGTAACTGGGTGATTATAAAGGAGCTCTACAGGTGTCTCCAAAGGTACATGTTGGGTTGGCGTATTTTGAGATTAGGATTTTTCACTCCGATTATCGGAGAGGTATCTCTGGGCCCTCTCGGTAATGCACATCACTTAAGCCTTGCAAGCATTGCAACTAATGAGTTAGTTGTAGGATGATGTATTACAGAACAAGTAAAGAGACTTGCCGGTAACGAGATTGAACTAGGTATAGGATACCGACGATCGAATCTCGGGCAAGTAACATACCGATGACAAAGGGAACAACATATGTTGTTATGCGGTCTGACCGATAAAAGATCTTCGAGAATATGTAGGAACCAATATGGGCATCTAGGTCCCGCTATTGGTTATTGACCGGAGACGTGTCTCGGTCATGTCTACATTCTTCTCGAACCCGTAGGGTCCGCACGCTTAAGGTTTCGGTGACAGTTATATTATGAGTTTATGCGTTTTGATGTACCGAAGGTTGTTCGGAGTCCCAGATGTGATCAAGGACATGACGAGGAGTCTCGAAATGGTCGAGACATAAAGATTGATATATTGGAAGCCTATGTTTGGATATCGGAAGTGTTCCGGGTTAAATCGGGATTTTACCGGATTACCGGGAGGTTACCGGAACCCCCCCGGGAGGTATATGGGCCTTAGTGGGCCTTAGTGGAAGAGAGGAGAGGTGGCCAGAGATGGGCCGCGCGCCCCTCCCCCCTTCCTCCTCTCTCTCCTCTTCCCCCCCCCTCCACGAATCCTATTCCAACTAGGAAAGGGGGGGAGTCCTACTCCCGGAGGGAGTAGGACTCCTCCTGGCGCGCCTCCTCTTGGCCGCCCCCCCTTTGAGCCTTTATATACGGAGGCAGGGGCACCCCCTAGAGACACAAGTTGATCCACGTGATCATATTCTTAGCCGTGTGCGGTGCCCCCTTCCACCATAGTCCTCGATAATATTGTAGCGGTGCTTAGGCGAAGCCCTGCGACAATAGTACATCAAGATCGTCACCACGCCGTCGTGCTGACGGAACTCTTCCCCGACACTTTGCTGGATTGGAGTTCGGGGATCGTCATCGAGCTGAACGTGTGCTAGAACTCAGAGGTGACGTAGTTTCAGTGCTTGATCGGTCGGGCCGTGAAGACGTACGACTACATCAACCAAGTTAACACTTCCATTGTCGATCTACAAGGGTACGTAGATCACACTCTCCCCTCTCGTTGCTACGCATCACCATGATCTTGCATGTGCGTAGGAATTTTTTTTAAATTACTACGTTCCCCAACAGTGGCATCCGAGCCTACGTTCCCAGTCAAAAAAAAACAGTGGCATCCGAGCCTAGGTTTTATATGTTGATGTTATATGCACGAGTATAACACAAGTGAGTTGTGGGCGATATAAGTCATACTGCTTACCAGCATGTCATACTTTGGTTCGGCGGTATTGTTGGATGAAGCGGCCCGGACCGACATTACGCGTACGCTTACGCGAGACCGGTTCTCCCGACGTGCTTTGCACATAGGTGGCTTGCGGGTGACAGTTTCTCCAACTTTAGTTGAACCGAGTGTGGCTACGCTCGGTCCTTGTGAAGGTTAAAACAGCACCAACTTGACAAACTATCGTTGTGGTTTTGATGCGTAGGTAAGATTGGTTCTTGCTAAAGCCCATAGCAGCCACGTAAAACATGCAACAACAAAGTAGAGGACGTCTAACTTGTTTTTGCAGGGCATGTTGTGATGTGATATGGTCAAGACATGATGCTAAATTTTATTGTATGAGATGATCATGTTTTGTAACCGAGTTATTGGCAACTGGCAGGAGCCATATGGTTGTCGCTTTATTGTATGCAATGCAATCGCGCCGTAATGCTTTACTTTATCACTAAGCGGTAGCGATAGTCGTGGAAGCATAAGATTGGCGAGACGAAAACGATGCTACGATGGAGATCAAGGTGTCGCGCCGGTGACGATGGTGATCATGACGGTGCTTCGGAGATGGAGATCACAATCACAAGATGATGATGGCCATATCATATCACTTATATTGATTGCATGTGATGTTTATCTTTTATGCATCTTATCTTGCTTTGATTGACGGTAGCATTATAAGATGATCTCTCACTAATTATCGAGAAGTGTTCTCCCTGAGTATGCACCGTTGCGAAAGTTCTTCGTGCTGAGACACCACGTGATGATCGGGTGTGATAGGCTCTATGTTCAAATACAACGGGTGCAAAACAGTTGCACACCCGGAATACTCAGGTTATACTTGACGAGCCAAGCATATACAGATATGGCCTCGGAACACGGAGACCGAAAGGTCGAGCGTGAATCATATAGTAGATATGATCAACATAGTGATGTTCACCAATGAAACTACTCCATCTCACGTGATGATCGGACATGGTTTAGTTGATTGGGATCACGTAATCACTTAGAGGATTAGAGGGATGTCTATCTAAGTGGGAGTTCTTTAAGTAATATGATTAATTGAACCTAAATTTATCATGAACTTAGTACCTGATAGTATCTTGCTTGTTTATGTATGATTGTAAATAAATGGCCCGTGCTGTTGTTTCGTTGAATTTTAATGCGTTCCTTGAGAAAGCAAAGTTGAAACATGATGGTAGCAATTACACGGACTGGGTCTGTAACTTGAGGATTATCCTCATTGCTACACAGAAGAATTACGTCCTGGAAGCACCGCTGGGTGCCAGGCCTGCTGCTAGAGCAACACCAGATGTTGTGAACATCTGGCAGGCAAAGCTGATGACTACTCGATAGTTCAGTGTGCCATGCTTTACGGCTTAGAACCGGGACTTCAACGATGTTTTGAACATCATGGAGCATATGAGATGTTCCAGGAGTTGAAGTTAATATTTCAAGCAAATGCCCGGATTGAGAGATATGAAGTCTCCAATAAGTTCTATAGCTGCAAGATGGAGGAGAACAGTTCTGTTAGTGAGCATATACTCAAAATGTCTGGGTATAATAATCACTTGATTCAAATGGAAGTTAATCTTCCAGATGATTGCGTCATTGATAGAATTCTCCAATCACTGCCACCAAGCTACAAGAGCTTCGTGATGAACTATAATATGCAAGGGATGAATAAGACTATTCTCGAGCTCTTCGCAATGCTGAAAGCTGCGGAGGTAGAAATCAAAAAGGAGCATCAAGTGTTGATGGTCAACAAGACCACTAGTTTCAAGAAAAAGGGCAAAGAGAAGAAGAAGGGGAACTTCAAGAAGAACATCAAGCAAGTTGCTGCTCAAGAGAAGAAACCCAAGTCTGGACCTAAGCCTGAAACTGAGTGCTTCTACTGCAAGCAGACTGGTCACTGGAAGCGGAACTGCCCCAAGTATTTGGCGGATAAGAAGGATGACAAGGTGAACAAAGGTATATGTGATATACATGTTATTGATGTGTATCTTACTAATGCTCGCAGTAACACCTGGGTATTTGATACTGGTTCTGTTGCTAATATTTGCAACTCGAAACAGGGACTACGAATTAAGCGAAGATTGGCTAAGGACGAGGTGACGATGCGCGTGGGAAACGGTTCCAAAGTCGATGTGATCGCGGTCGGCACGCTACCTCTACATCTACCTTCGGGATTAATATTAGACCTAAATAATTGTTATTTGGTGCCAGTGTTAAGCATGAACATTATATCTAGATCTTGTTTGATGCGAGACGGTTATTCATTTAAATCAGAGAATAATGGTTGTTCTATTTATATGAGTAATATCTTTTATGGTCATGCACCCTTGAAGAGTGGTCTATTCTTATTGAATCTCGATAGTAGTAACACACATATTCATAATGTTGAAGCCAAAAGATGCATAGTTGATAAAGATAGTGCAACTTATTTATGGCACTGCCGTTTAGGTCATATCGGTGTAAAGCGCATGAAGAAACTCCATACTGATGGACTTTTGGAACCACTTGATTATGAATCACTTGGTACTTGCAAACCGTGCCTCATGGGCAAGATGACTAAAACGCCGTTCTCCGGTACTATGGAGAGAGAAACAGATTTGTTGGAAATCATACATACTGATGTATGTGGTCCGATGAATATTGAGGCACATGGCGGATATCGTTATTTTCTCACCTTCACAGATGACTTAAGCAGATATGGATATATCTACTTAATGAAACATAAGTCTGAAACATTTGAAAAGTTCAAAGAATTTCAGAGTGAAGTTGAAAATCATCGTAACAAGAAAATAAAGTTTCTACGATCTGATCGTGGAGGAGAATATTTGAGTTACGAGTTTGGTGTACATTTGAAACAATGCGGAATAGTTTCGCAACTCACGCCACCCGGAACACCACAGCGTAATGGTGTGTCCGAACGTCGTAATCGTACTTTACTAGATATGGTGCGATCTATGATGTCTCTTACTGATTTACCGCTATCGTTTTGGGGTTATGCTTTGGAGACGGCCGCATTCACGTTAAATAGGGCACCATCAAAATCCGTTGAGACGTCGCCTTATGAACTATGGTTTGGCAAGAAACCAAAGTTGTCGTTTCTGAAAGTTTGGGGCTGCGATGCTTATGTGAAAAAACTTCAACCTGATAAGCTCGAACCCAAATCGGAGAAATGTGTCTTCATAGGATATCCAAAGGAGACTATTGGATACACCTTCTATCACAGATCCGAAGGCAAGACTTTTGTTGCTAAGTTCAGAAACTTTCTGGAGAAGGAGTTTCTCTCGAAAGAAGTGAGTGGGAGGAAAGTAGAACTTAACGAGGTAACTGTACCTGCTCCCTTATTGGAAAGTAGTGCATCACAGAAAATTGTTTCTGTGACACCTACACCAATTAGTGAGGAAGCTAATGATAATGATCATGAAACTTCAGAACAAGATACTACTGAACCTCGTAGATCAACCAGAGTGAGATCCGTGCCAGAGTGGTACGGTAATCCAGTTCTGGAAGTCATGCTACTAGATCATGATGAACCTACGAACTATAAAGAAGCGATGGTAAGCCCAGATTCCGCAAAATGGCTTGAGGCCATGAAATCTGAGATGGGATCCATGTATGAGAACAAAGTGTGGACTTTGGTTGACTTGCCCAATGATCGGCAAGCAATTGAGAATAAATGGATCTTCAAGAAGAAGACTGACGCCGACGGTAATATTACTGTCTACAAAGCTCGACTTGTCGCAAAAGGGTTTCGGCAAGTTCAAGGGGTTGACTACGATGAGACCTTCTCACCCGTAGCGATGCTTAAGTCCGTCCGAATCATGTTAGCAATTGCCGCATTTTATGATTATGAAATTTGGCAGATGGATGTCAAAACTGCATTCCTGAATGGATTTCTGGAAGAAGAGTTGTATATGATGCAACCGGAAGGTTTTGTCGATCCAAAGGGAGCTAACAAAGTGTGCAAGCTCCAGCGATCCATTTATGGACTGGTGCAAGCCTCTCGGAGTTGGAATAAACGCTTTGATAGTGTGATCAAAGCATTTGGTTTTATACAGACTTTTGGAGAAGCCTGTATTTACAAGAAAGTGAGTGGGAGCTCTGTAGCATTTCTGATATTATATGTGGATGACATATTACTGATTGGAAATGATATAGAATTTCTGGATAGCATAAAGGGATACTTGAATAAGAGTTTTTCAATGAAAGACCTCGGTGAAGCTGCTTACATATTAGGCATAAAGATCTATAGAGATAGATCAAGACGTTTAATTGGACTTTCACAAAGCACATACCTTGACAAGATTTTGAAGAAGTTCAAAATGGATCAAGCAAAGAAAGGGTTCTTGCCTGTGTTACAAGGTGTGAAGTTGAGTCAGACACAATGCCCGACCACTGCAGTAGATAGAGAGAAAATGAAAGATGTTCCCTATGCTTCAGTCATAGGCTCTATCATGTATGCAATGCTGTGTACCAGACCTGATGTGTGCCTTGCTATAAGTCTAGCAGGGAGGTACCAAAGTAATCCAGGAGTGGATCACTGGACAGCGGTCAAGAACATCCTGAAGTACCTGAAAAGGACTAAGGATATGTTTCTCGTATATGGAGGTGACAAAGAGCTCATCGTAAATGGTTACGTTGATGCAAGCTTTGACACTGATCCGGACGATTCTAAATCGCAAACCGGATACGTGTTTACATTAAACGGTGGAGCTGTCAGTTGGTGCAGTTCTAAACAAAGCATCGTGGCGGGATCTACGTGTGAAGCGGAATACATAGCTGCTTCGGAAGCAGCGAATGAAGGAGTCTGGACGAAGGAGTTCATATCTGATCTAGGTGTCATGCCTAGTGCATCGGGTCCAATGAAAATCTTTTGTGACAATACTGGTGCAATTGCCTTGGTGAAGGAATCCAGATTTCACAAAAGAACCAAGCATATCAAGAGACGCTTCAATTCCATCCGGGATCTAGTCCAGGTGGGAGACATAGAGATTTGCAAGATACATACGGATCTGAATGTTGCAGACCCGTTGACTAAGCCTCTTCCACGAGTAAAACATGATCAGCACCAAGGCTCCATGGGTGTTAGAATCATTACTGTGTAATCTAGATTATTGACTCTAGTGCAAGTGGGAGACTGAAGGAAATATGCCCTAGAGGCAATAATAAAGTTATTATTTATTTCCTTATATCATGATAAAAGTTTATTATTCTTGCTAGAATTGTATTAACCGGAAACATAATACATGTGTGAATACATAGACAAACAGAATGTCACTAGTATGCCTCTACTTGACTAGCTCGTTAATCAAAGATGGTTATGTTTCCTGACCATGGACAAAGAGTTGTTATTTGATTAACGGGATCACATCATTAGTTGAATGATCTGATTGACATGACCCATTCCATTAGCTTAGCACCCGATCGTTTAGTATGTTGCTATTGCTTTCTTCATGACTTATACATGTTCCTATGACTATGAGATTATGCAACTCCGGTTTGCCAGAGGAACACTTTGTGTGCTACCAAACGTCACAACGTAACTGGGTGATTATAAAGGAGCTCTACAGGTGTCTCCAAAGATACATGTTGGGTTGGCGTATTTCGAGATTAGGATTTGTCACTCCGATTGTCGGAGAGGTATCTCTGGGCCCTCTCGGTAATGCAGATCACTTAAGCCTTGCAAGCATTGCAACTAATGAGTTAGTTGCGGGATGATGTATTACAGAACGAGTAAAGAGACTTGCCGGTAACGAGATTGAACTAGGTATAGGATACCGACGATCGAATCTCGGGCAAGTAACATACCGATGACAAAGGGAACAACTTATGTTGTTATGCGGTCTGACCGATAAAAGATCTTCGTAGAATATGTAGGAACCAATATGGGCATCTAGGTCCCGCTATTGGTTATTGACCGGAGACGTGTCTCGGTCATGTCTACATTGTTCTCGAACCCGTAGGGTCCGCACGCTTAAGGTTTCGATGACAGTTATATTATGAGTTTATGCGTTTTGATGTACTGAAGGTTGTTCGGAGTCCTGGATGTGATCACGGACATGACGAGGAGTCTCGAAATGGTCGAGACATAAAGATTGATATATTGGAAGCCTATGTTTGGATATCGGAAGTGTTCCGGGTTAAATCAGGATTTTACCGGATTACCGGGAGGTTACCGGAACCCCCCGGGAGGTATATGGGCCTTAGTGGGCCTTAGTGGAAGAGAGGAGAGGTGGCCAGAGATGGGCCGCGCGCCCCTCCCCCCCTTGGTCCGAATAGGACAAGGAGAGGGGGTCGGCCCCCCTTCCTCCTCTCTCTCCTCTTCCCCCCCCCCCTCCACGAATCCTATTCCAACTAGGAAAGGAGGGGGGGGGAGTCCTACTCCCGGAGGGAGTAGGACTCCTCCTGGCGCGCCTCCTCTTGGCCGCCCCCCCTTTGAGCCTTTATATACGGAGGCAGGGGCACCCCCTAGAGACACAAGTTGATCCACATGATCATATTCTTAGCCGTGTGCGGTGCCCCTTTCCACCATAGTCCTCGATAATATTGTAGCGGTGCTTAGGCGAAGCCCTGCGACAATAGTACATCAAGATCGTCACCACGCCGTCGTGCTGACGGAACTCTTCCCCGACACTTTGCTGGATCGGAGTCCGGGGATCGTCATCGAGCTGAACGTGTGTTAGAATTCGGAGGTGCTGTAGTTTCGGTGCTTGATCGGTCGGGCCGTGAAGACGTACGACTACATCAACCAAGTTAACGCTTCCATTGTCGATCTACAAGGGTACGTAGATCACACTCTCCCCTCTCGTTGCTATGCATCACCATGATCTTGCGTGTGCGTAGGAAATTTTTTAAAATTACCACGTTCCCCAACAGTGGGCCCGCATCAAAATTGGCAAGATCATTTATGACTTAGTTTGGAGCGGTGACGATCGAAAATCCTAGACCTACGGAGAACATGCTAATCTCCCACCACCTCCTGATAGAGTGGGGCCATCTGATTTTTAATCAACAGTTCCCATGTCATAAGTGTAGCAAAGCTCGGTGACAATAGTAAGACGGTTAGAGGCGGACACTCGTTTGTGAATAAGAAAATGGTCAAATTTTGATTATTTCAAGTTCGGCCTCCACGAAGGCCGAGCTCCATTGAGCATTTTCGATCCGTTAGACTTAGTAAATTATAAAGGATCCCGGAATGGTTTTCAGAAAAGAGTAGCGCGAGGCACGCACATAATGCATGCATACTTCATCGGTCTAGGAAGTATCTGTATGAATTCCTCAAGCAAACTGCAGCCTTGAGCGAGGTGGATTCATGTCCCGTTGGAGCCACCCGCGTTGATCTCGTTCTCACCGGTTCCTCCGTACCGCGCCATACCTCCCAGCAACCTGCAATGCATGACGACATGCCACCAAATCAGCTGACCGCCAAGTTAAACTAACCCTGAAAGAAAACAACCAGAGCATGCACAAGAATCACATGCACATGAGGTCGCACACAGAGGCCGGGGAGGAAGGGCATGGCTCACGATCGCACGCACATGAGGCGATGGTCGTACTTTCTTGGTCCCGCGGTCGTCCAATTCCTCCTTCACCGCAGGCGCGCAGAACGAAGCCAGGTCCGTCTTCCTCCCCCGGGTCGAGGAAGAAGGTGAAGACGCAGAGCCCCCGGCCGTAGCAGAAGGGGCCGGCCGCTTCCCCGGCCTTGCCATCTTCTCATGATGGCACTCTCCATCCTTGCGCACGGAGGAACAGAAGCAGTCCATCAGCTGAACTCAGCATGCCATTTTGGCGGCAGCAGCGCCGGAATTCTATTGCCTGGCCGCCATGGATGGAAGAAGAAGGGAGACGTACCGATGTTTCAATGAGCTCATTCGAGTCGTCGCCGATATCTTGGTCCGGATCCGGATCCGAGGAGCATTTCAGCTCCTCCAATGTGCTGGTTGCGAGGCTCTGGACGCTTGCTGCCGTCTGGGTTCTTCCCTTCTCTCGTGCCTGTACATTAAGAGAACAAAAATGACACTATGAAAACATAAGGGCACAACCATTTTCTCTGATTTCTTGTCAGATTAAATCCTAGTATCAAGTATTAAGTGACAATGGGAACCACACCTGCATGAACTGACCCAAACCGTGTACTAACATTGCATCTTCATCTTCGATGTCAGTATCCACCTTGGTGCTGGTCAACTTGTTCTGCGAATTCAAGCGGAGAAATTTCTTTTCAGTTCTCAATTGGTAGAGTGGAGCCTAATATATTGGTAGTTTTGCCTACTATTGCCTCTTCGGTGTTCTTCTGCAGGCAAGAGTGAAATGCCATATTGTCTTCCTTGTTGACGAAAACATGAAGGGCGGTGTCCAGGTCATCTAGTGGAAGAACCTGCATATTCTGTAAAGAAAATATTAATGTGGCAATATTTTTTTTTCATACAGTATATACATTTATTGTCATAGATATTATTATATTTTTCTACAGACTTGATAAAATTGGCTTGGAGCAAAGGTAGAACTTCAATGCAATTAATTTGTAATGGAGGAAGTACCAAGTTAATTTCTGCCACCAGAGCTTCGACCGTGTGTTGATTAAGCTCATTTGGGTAGAGTTCTCCGAAACCGCCAGTGTTGTCTGCAGGATAGCAAGATGCATTTCTCAGATAAAGTCCCATCTCTGCTTTTGTAATTCATTGAAATTTATTCTAAATATGTCACATTTCCTTATCATTACAAATTGATTCAAGTTTAGTTTTGCTGACCTTGCGGATTTTGGCGCCTTTTTGCTGACCTTGAGAAAACAATCATGTCTTGTGGGTTGGCAACCTACAAGGAAAGGTTGTAAACAGAGTAATAAACTACCCAAGTAGTACTAACAAGGGGGATCATGGTTCTTGAGGTACCTTCCCAACATACTTCTGACCAAACCGCTGTGGGTGTATTGTTAAGAACCCAGAGTAGTCGACCTGCAGAACAAGATGAAGTCTTTCATTTGACAATCATGGAAAGAAAATGGGACATAACTACTATCAAAAGTGACCTGATTTCTTTACCTTTAACCTAACAAGTGGAAGTTTGGGCTCTGATCCACTGCCTGCTGCCGTGTCATTCTTCTCAATAAGATTGGCCACCTAAAGCAGCTCAGTCAGTAGCCGGTAGGAGTAATCAGAGAGCAAAAATTACAAATATCAGACAACTGAAACTCCACGCCAACCAGCTCAGTCGACCAATGTTTGGCCATGTTTTTCGGAAAAAAACTGGACAAAGTTTTTAGCACAGCTTATGGAGTTTAAGACCTACTACTTTATTCAAATGTGCATCCACGGACGCTTCATCATTGGCGTCGACGCCTTCTTGGTCTTCTAACACAACCTGAATTGCATTCTTATGATGGGATTGTCACTGAACTAAACATGAAAACAAGGAGTGGCTTACCTCGGCATATTCGAAAGGTCTAACAGTCTTCAGAGGTATATTAGTTGGCCTGTATTTCATTCCCTATCGAGTCGAACATAGGAAAAGTTGATGGTTAGGACAGAAAGTTGCAGAAGTTTTTATCTTCATTAAGTCCGTGATTTTCAAAACATATTTACGTTTATTTCCAACAAAAGCACATGCTTTTCTTTTGCTTCAGCGCTGGTCAGAGATGTGGCAATTGAAGATCCTGGCTGCGTGATGTGGAAACCCATTCCAGGAACCTCCTACAAGAAGTTTATCAGAATTAGTTAAATGGAGAACGATTGACAGAATGGAGAACATTACCTTGGGATCAGCAAGGCATTCATGCTCATGGCCCCATATTACTAAATCCAGAAAGTTCGGTAACAGATGTTCATTGATGCCGTTGTCGAGACTTCCCTTTATCCTGCAGTAGCACATAATAGTATCAATAGTTCAAAAACCGGTTAAATAAACAACTGTGACCGATCGGTTCAATCGCTTTTGTGTACCTGTTTTGATGAAGAACCAGAATGTTGAACCAGTCGGACAGTGGCATATCCTCTGTACTCTCATGTTTCATCCAATCTATTGCACCTGGTGTCTGAATAAGACATAAGATGCAATATATTCAGCATCAACAAGTCAACCAACCACCCCGGCTGCGACAATTGACCATCTTATACACTGAAATATACCTGAAACATTCTGCTCAATCTTGCATCCCTAACGTTCCCCAAGCCATATAGTGCAACAGAAGTTGCACCCTGAAGTAGCACAGTTAAGTTCCAGAGCCAGTTAGCAACATGTACTTTGGCATCGTACAGACTACAGAGTGCCTTACTCACTCCTACGGACTTCTTCCAGGTCATCTTCAGAGCTACGGCATGGATCCATACGTGGTCCTTACTCACTCCTACGGACTCCAGGCAGCCTTTGGTTACTGGGTGCAACCAGTGGGAACTGGTAGCACGGGCTATATTCAACCGGTTTGGATGGCGGTCTCATAATAGGATAGACGTCTAGTGTTCTAGTCCTATTATCCTACCGGTTGTGCCAATGAGTTCTCTTTTTTATTTCTGCTCCGTTTGCGAGCTGTAATGGAACTGAGACTATGTTTTTATTTGAACTTAATAATATGTCTGCATGCATCTTTCAGATGCAGAGGCCGGGGACGAGCCTCCTTTTCCAAAAAAAGAAAATACTACAGAGTGCAAAGTAGTAAATTGACCTTTTTGACAAGGATAGGATGAATTGACATGTGACCGATGCCAGAACTTCCGATATCCACCTTTCCAAAGTAATTCACGAACCCGGCAGCCGCAAGGACATCGATGGCGGACATATTATCCTGTGGTACGCACGTGATGGAGAACAAGGTGAAACTTTTAGATGTTCAATAAAATGAATCCAAATTTAACTTTGTCCATTTTATTGAACACCGGATATAACTCCTGAACAAATATAAATTCCATATGTAACTCCGGGTATGCACACATACCACTCCTGTAGGATCATCATGGTCGCCATGGATGGTGAACACAGGCAAGCCGACGTTGATGTTCTGGTCCTCAAAATTCGGTCGACCAAACCTGAAGCATGTATGCAAACCTCAAACCAATGAGAGAAAGAATATAGGCTGTCCAGAGTTCAGCCATCGATTATAGGTGACTAGTAGGTAACTGCTGCTAGCTAATTGGTGTAAGCAAGTACGTACAAGTTCTGCAGGCTGGCTGCGTGATCACTGACCACCTGGAACTGCACCGGCCGGTCGTGGAGGCAGCGCCGCCTCAGGATCTCGATCGTCCTCACCAGCGTCGAGCGTGACGGCTTGTTCTCGTGGAACAGATCGCCGCCGAGGAGCAGGAAATCCACCTGCCAATTAATCATCGTCGAACACGCTTATGTATGTACTTAGAATTGTAGACATGCAAGGACAGGAAGATCAATAGGTAGCAGTAGTTGACATTGTGTTTCTCTGCCAGTGAGAAGATCTCCTCGAAGGTGTCGAACGAGTCGGACCGGTGCAGCTCGTCCTTCTCTAGGTAGCCGAGGTGGCAATCGGTCGCCACCAGTATCCGCAGCGTGCTGCTTCCTCCAGCTTCTCCTGCTGCCTTCCTGAAGAAGAACACCCCATGCATGCAACAGCTAACTGCGTTTTAGTACAACAGTTTTGCCAAGTATTTGTTGCAGGTGGAATATTTTGGGATGTAAGTATATAGCAGGTGTACAGCTGCCAATGCATATGCGTTTAGGGTCTGTTTGGGAAGAAAACGATGTTTCTTTGTCAGATTAATTTTTTCTTTAGGCAAAATTTATCTTAGTATGAGTCAAACTTTATAAACTTTGATTAAGTTTATGGAAACATTTATATGGTCAACATCTACAATATACTATATCAATAGACAATATATACATGATTATTATGCCTTTGCCACCCGGGGACATTGTCACCCATCTGTCTTCCATCTGATCTCGCTTTGAGATCCGTGTAGCATCTTCTAGGTCTGCCAATTGGCTATACGTATAAGCTATATGTATACATATAATCTATTCTACACTCACGCTTAGAATAGCGTTACCCTATATAGTATTGTAAATGTTTATAATTTTTTAATAAACTTGATCAAAATTTACAAACTTATTTCCCGTCATATATATTTGGTATTATACATGTTCATTTTCCTTCCAATAAACTTTTTTTGCAGGGTTCTTCCTATGAACTTGGTTTAGGAAAAATCTAATATGCACTATATTTTGATATGGAGAGAGTACTTGATTAATACCCTTGAGATGAGTACTAGCAACAAAACAAAGGAAACTCTCATTCTAGTTACTAGTTGCCTTGCAAACTTTCGCAAAATGGAAGCTTGCCTAGGATTTCTGCCTTAGACAAAATAATTTAAGATTTTAGACCCATGGATGAACAATCCATGAACCCGGGGCTTATCCAATGTCTAATTAAGCTTTATTGATTGAGTCAGAAGAAAGTCTCAATGACGGATATTAGCAATCCAAAGGAAAATAATCATATAAACCGACAAGCATATAAAAATTTATATCAAGATAAAACAAGGGACAACAAAATTTACATGAAAAAATGTTGCTACCATAGGCACACAACAACGATCTCACTATATCGAGACAAGTATTTCAAACACAAAGGGTTTAAAATGAGTCATCAACTCATGTTGAGATGACCCCAGTATATCGAGACAAGAGGCGAAAACATAATCCGACCTCTGGCCTTACAGAAACTCGGACTGTATCCAATAATAATGCTCTGTCATCCTCTCCCGCTGACATGAGTAAAACGGATAAAATGGCATCCTGCCACTAGATTAAGAATCGATGCACAGTGCCATCTCTTTATCATCTGATTTTTTTAGGGGATAATTAAAATTTTCAATGATGTAATTGTAGCTTATAATTTAAAACAAAAAAGAAACTTT